>NW_020175669.1:1083663-1206527 GCF_003031525.2 Neophocaena asiaeorientalis asiaeorientalis
TATATATATATATATATATACATGTGTGTGTGTGTGTGTGTGCGTGTGTGTGTGTGTAGTCATTTTTATATTCTATACCCATTGTATTTGTTCACATATAGTGGTTTAAACCCAGGTATTTAAAATCCATGGTGCTGGATTTTTGTTTTAATTAACAGCAAATATGTATGCAGCTATATAATAAAAGCAACATCAAGTCTAAATCACGCTGACCAACCAACCTGCGAACACAAGTTATCTCATCTCAAAAATACTAGTTTAATTGAACATGAAACTTTGCCATAGCAAAGGAACTACAACTGCGAGAGTTGCTGAAAAAGCAGACAGTTTATGGGACATAGTGGGGCAGCCTAAATACATATTAAGGAAGGCAAACGACCACACATTGGGTTGGCCAAAAAGTTCGTTTGGTTAATGAATACATTGTTCAGTAAAGTTCTTTGTGAAAATGAAAAATGTGTCTTTTATTTTTACTTAAAACCGAATGAACTTCTTGGGCAACCCAATAGAATGCTCTTATGAGGTAGGCTAACTCTATGTAGAAAATCTTGTCTTAAATCACGCTTTGAGGTTTGATAAAATCCACTTAGAAAAACAGCAGATGAGATCCTGAGGATCTGCCCAGGCCAGCAGAGGTCATCAGTAGCTGCCTACATCATCCGTTTCACATCCTTCAGGCTATCTTAAAATGATTCTCTAAAAAGCATTGCCAGAAAATAGTCTCTCCACAAAAACATAAGTAGTTTCATAAACCAAAAAAAGGGAACCAGAAAAAAGAGCTTCCATACACAGCTTCTCTACAGGTTAGGGTGCCTGCTTTTATCCAATATCACACACAGTGTGCGCCTGACACTCTCCGCTGTAAACTGTATCTATTCTCCAACTACAAAGACAGTGCAGTAGGGGGGTTTTTTGGTGTTTTTTTTTTTTCTTTTCCATGGGGTCGTCTTTATCCCCAAACCACATCTGTCTTGAGTTTCTCTTAGATTAGTCAGGTGGATCAGTGCTCCCCAGGGCCTGCTCCAGCTGAAGTATTTTAATTTGACTAAACACCTGATTTATTTTATCTCTCCGATGAGAAAGGCAGTTTGTCTTAATAGAGCCTGTCAGCCCACAGCCCCATTCACAGCAATTTACAGGCAGCCAGGGACGCTGGAAGAGAAGAGTGCCGTGATTCTGTATTTTATCCTCCTCCAGAAAGCACCTAAAAGCAGCTATTCACTGCTACTGCATGTGGCATTTTAGAACTGAATTAGCTTTTTATTCAAGTAACTACACTTGTTGTGAATAGCTTATCTGTAAAATTGCTACATTCACTACTGATTTTATTAACCTTTGGCTCTATCACAAAATGGTCTTCAGTTAGGAAAGACCTTTAAAATTGACACATTTTTTTCTTAGGGAGCTTTATTCCAGTGACTTCAGATTTACTGAGTTTGATCCATTGAATTTTTACCAGTTGTACTTAAAATTTTGAGTCTCAATAGGAAGTCAATAGTGCATAAATAAGGAAACACTTTTCAAAATGTAAATACAGCAGCAATTTCCCTCATTAAAAGTTTTCAAATACCATCTTTCACCATAACAGTTTCAAAATCAGCTCTCTAGCCTTTTTTGGTCATAATCTGAAGAACTTAAAAAAAATTAACTAAAATAGACTATTTATTTTAAACTTTACAAACTATAACTACCTGTCCCTAGGCCCAAAGCCAACGGAGAAAATTCAAAATAGATGAGAATTTAGGTAAAATAATAAGACAATTAGGATAAATCCCTTCTTGATATAGAATGAAAAATTAAAATTCGTTTAAAATTTATTTAAGTCTTTTTTTTTATCAGCTCATAAAAGTTAGTACCACAACCTGCTAGTTAATTTTGCCCATGTAAAATATATATAATTACAATCAGTGGTGCTAGAAATAAGACTGGGCATTGCGAAGTCCCTAAAGACTCCACATCTGGACAAGGGAGGCACCTTGCAGAGCACTTCACTAAATGGATTTGCCTCACCTCTTTTACAATATTCCCGTACCTAGGACTTTTACAATATAAAAGTCTTAAACGGGTCACTCTCTTAATGGCTGTCCCCTGAAAGTGGATCACTGCTATGTGGTGATGACTAAGTTTGTCTAATGAGAAAACCCAGAAACAAGCACAGCAGTGGAAAGAGAGACAGAGAAAATTAGAAATGAGGGTGTGGGGGAGAGAAAAAGAAAGAGAGAAGGTGGGAGGGGAGAAACAAAGAGGGAAGTAGAGAGAAAGGGAAAGAGAACAAGCAAGGATGGCTAAATTAATTTTTGTCAATTTCTCTGCATGTTTTTTATTTCTCATATTTATGAAATGAAGGGCAAGAGTGTTAAAACACAATGTTTACCAAGCCAAATAAAATTAACATTAACAAATGGCATTATCTAGAAATGTGTCCTAGCAAATTGAAAATAAGACTTCTATCTAACCATTCTCCTTTACTGGATCACATACTGCTTTAACAAAGTTAATAGGACTTAACAATGAAATTACAAGAAGCCTGGGCATGAACGGTGTGTTTGGAACGATGGGGAGGGGTGGCAGTAACACCGGAGTGGAATTCTGATAGAGATATACTTTTCCACATCAATCCTGGAAAGGATTAAAGAACTTAACAATAATTCCAAGCAGCATCAATCAAGGAACTCAGCCAACAACCCAGAAAGATTTTAAATTCAGTTGAAAAGAAAAGCTCTTAAGAGTCAATTCCCTGGTCAGTTCTAATTTTTTTAATGGACATTGTTTGAGAAGAAAGACAAAATACAATGCTAGTCATAAAATAAAGCTGCATTTGATCTTTCTGCCCACAGGTAACCTGGTTAAACTGCAGTGTCTCATACTGCAGCCTCCTCACACATCAGATGGGCTGTGATGTCTCCACTTCACAAGCTCAGTCCATCATTTAGCATTGGCCTTTTTTGATATAGCCTTCTTTTAAATGTCACAAAATAGGACAGCAAAAAGTCAACAGAAATAAATAGGGTAAGCTGAAGAAACTAACAGTCTATCAGAAGGTCCCCTGATAAAAGTTACTTTGTGGTGACTGCCTGAGAAAGGAACCCCTGTCCCAGTATACTAGCAGCTAATTTGAGTTCTGAATCCAACAGCAGTTTTAAAAGCTTTCCACTCTAAAGGGCCCCAGTGCATCATAAAGATAAAGGATTTCAGTACAAAACCACCACAAAGACCTCTATTATCTTATCAGTCTTTGGTTACAACAGCTGAACCAATATGACTAAATTCTGAATGACTTTTTTCAAAAGAGCAAAATACTGGAATTTCTTTGTTTTCTCATCAGTCAGCTATTGTCATTGCTCCCATATGCTGCTATCCACTCCTTAGTAAATAAAAAGTTTAATAAATGCAGCAACTGTGCTCTTAGGAATCACTTAGGGACCACTACACAGGAAATGTGGCTCAGGATTGAGGTACAGGCTGGGTTTGTTTTCACCCAATGTATGATAATTTCCTTCTTAAAATGTAAACAGCTCTCACTTAAAATGTCATTAAAATCTTACCGTGTATGAACAAGAGAAGGATACCCGGGAACTCCCTAAATTAAGTTCAATTCTCCTGTCTCTTCCAGGCACACTTACCTCTCCTTCAGCTTCCCCTCTTTCTAGCTGCAAAAGGAAGTCTATTCCTGGATCAACTGAGGTCTATTCATGTTGCAGATCCCAAAAGAGCAAGAACAATCCATGGAATTCTGCCATCTAGGCTCCTAACTTCACAGCTGGGCCTTTAGCCCATTGTGCTTTATTAGCTCATCCTTTTGGGGTCCGGAAATGAAGGTATCCTGAAGTATCTCTCCTTCAGTAATAAGACAGGCTACCGTCACATTACTGTTCTCTATGGATAATACTTGGTCAGTGGCTACATCTCTACAATTCACATACAAAAAGAGTAATTTATAATCTTTCAGAAACATGAAATTCTTTGGTCCTTTGGGGGAAAAAAGTTATTTTTTTCAATATTACCACCAACTATAAGAGGATTGGCTCTTTCTCCAGAAGTTCCATCAGAGCCAGAAGATAGGAAAGGAAGAATTAAGAAAAATAGACCTTATTTAACAAGGTATTGTCTTTTTTAAAATTTATTTATTTTTGGCTGCATTGGGTCTTTGTTCCTGTGCACGGGCTTTCTCTAGTTGTGTCAAGCAGGGGCTACTCTTCGTTGCAGTCCGCAGGCTTCTCATTGCGGTGGCTTCTCTTGTTGTGGAGCATGGGCACTAGGCACGTGGGCTTCAGTAGTTGCAGCACACAGGCTCAGTAGTTGTGGCTCACGGGCTCTAGAGCACAGGCTCAGTAGTTGTGGTGCACGGGCTTAGTTGTTCAGCGGCATGTGGGACCTTCCCGGACCAGGGCTCGAACCCATGTCCCCTGCACTGGCAGGCGAATTCTTAACCACTGTGCCACCAGGGAAGCCCCAAGGTATTGTCTTAAAAGACTTTATGTGGTATCTAATTTGATCATCATCCTAAATGTTGCTTTATTTTCATTTCACAGATGAAATACTAAAAGTAAAGAAACTTGACCAAGTCAGTGCATTTGATTGTATCTGAATTCAGGTCTTCTGATTCCTAATCCAAGGAAGTCTGGGGCCTAAGGGAAAACTAGCTATCTTCCCTTGCCTCAGACTTGAAATACATTGCAGGGAATTTCTAAAAGTTAGGAGCAATGCTCTAAGGGACCTAGAATTTTAATGCCACATAAGGCTTAGAAACATACAACTTCTTAGTAAGGGTTTGTTTACAAAATAAGAAGTTTGAAAGATAGGCTGGACAATTAGACAACCAAAAAGGTGAATAAATTGATCTTTGATACCTTATAGATGTAAAAACAGATCTTGATATTAGGTGATACACCTGGAGCTACTCAGGAAATCAGCACCTAGCCTGGTAGTCAAGATCCTCTGTTATGTTTATTCCGCAAACCTCTTTCTCCTTAGTCTCCTCAATGAGAATATGGCCTCCTGGTTCTGAGCAAATACAAAGATTATGCAGACCATGACATTCCCCAAAATTCTAGATACAATATTTACAACACCCATGAAAGGCTGAAAAATATACTCAACTATTTCACACATCCAAGTGCACTGCTGTCATGAGGTGCAGTGTGCCTGCAGGCTGAGATAGTAAGGTGCTAGCCAAGAGGAAGTTACCTGGAGAAATCTAGGAAGTGTCCCTGGCAAGGTCTGAGGAACCTCTCAGATATAACTAAAGCTTAGGACAGTTGCCTGTACAAACATACCATATACCTTGCCCATTTCTAGGTTGTATTTGTGATTTGCCTAGTGTAAATCAGGGGAATCCCTGTCCTAGCCCAATATGCCTTATTGTACAATAATAATTGCTTAAACTTACATAGCAATTGCTTTATGCTAGAAAGAGCTATATATGTTAACTCATTTATTCCTCAGAACAATCTTATGTAGTAGGTCATATTGCTTTCTGCATTTTAAAGATGAGGAAACTGAGGCATAAAACGGTCAAGGAATTGCCCAAGTCCTAAGCTATTAAATCACATATCTAAGATTCAAAATCAGGCAGTTTGGCCATAGTCTGTCCTCTTAACCACGATGATAAATGGAAAACGGGACTCCTAAATGATCCACCTTCTCAAAACTACTTCACCCAGTCAACAAAGTAGTTGAAATTCTCCTTATAATCTTTTTTTTTTTAATACTATGTTTCATGGGGTCCTTAGTAAAATGAAAACTTACCTAGGGAAGTATCTATGATACCCTTTGTTCTTTAAGATAGCTCAACCCACTAACACAAAATTGACCTTTCAGTCTAAGTCACAAATGTCCACCATTGTTTGTAGTCATCCTTCATTACTAACTGAATCTCTCACTCATACCCACTCTCTTTCTCTCCCTCTGATCTTATTTCCTCCAAATTCTAAACTCCTGGTGCTGAGACAACCCTCCTCTGACCCCCTCTGCCCCAGTCCCCCTCACCTGGATATCTATGTGTAACTCCACCGGAACTAGTATATGGACCTGGACTCTCAAATCATGGAATTCCGGTTTTTTTCAAAGGCTGATTTGGTTGGTCCTCTGGTTTTTAGTGCCCTTTTTGGCTCCTCTAAGAATCCCCTACTCCAGGTCTGGCATAATGAAATGCATCCCTGACACAAATTACTTGATCAGCAATCTACATAGCCCAGTCCAGATAACCAGTTTGTTCTGTATTGTCTGTAGGTATCAGGACATCCGAGTGGGCTTGGATGTTGCCAGTGCTAATAAGACTTTGAAGGGAAGGTATGTTAAAAATTTTAAATTAAAACAAAACTGAACCAAGGGAGATTGTTTGTGTTTTTACATAACAATAGATAGTTCACAGTTTCTCAAATTACAGCACTGAGTATCTGATCAGATAACAGGCCAGTAATACAGATTCTACCCATCACAAACTCAGATTATGAGTCTGTAGAGGGAAAATGGAAATGGAAATTTCATATTGATTCTAAAATTGCTGTTTTTTGTTCTGTCATCGTTGAATACAGCTGGATAAATAGCATGTTCTTTTCATTCTCAATTTTGACTTTAACAATGATTTCTGGGTACATTTCTGGGTACAATGATTTCTGGGTACATTTCTGGCTATCATCATCATTTTATGAAGACACATTATGTTCAGAAAGCTTTTTAGAAGGTTATCTAATGTTATCCATGTAGAATTGACAATATTCAAGGCATAAATATTAAGGAATGCCAAAGAAAGCAAGACAATTAAAGCCTGGGTCCAGAAGTGAGCCAGGGTCTCCCATCACAGGATGATTTTGAACATGCTGAAGTAGAACATGAACAAAATAATTTTTAAAAATTACTAAGCATTTAAAGAATTAAATTAAAAGTCAATGTATGTTTGGCCTATAAACAAAACTAGTTTAGTCACAAATAGGATGTCCTATTCTCATACTGGGACATTCTCTTACAAATGCATAGATAAGCGTGATTCAAGGTTTTAAAAGTTACGATCACTCTGTTCAATAATTACAGGTTACAAATGGAATTTTAAAAGAAGTGTATAAAAATCACTTTCTCCCATCCAAGTACTAACCAGGCCCGACCCTGCTTAGCTTCCGAGATCAGACGAGATCGGGCGCGTTCAGGGTGGTATGGCCGTAGACTAAAAATCACTTTCTAATTTCCTATTAGAATGGTTTTAAAACTCCAACTTGCATGAGAGTCTTATGTACAAAGTAAAAAAAAAAAAAATTAAAAAAAGATCACTTTCTAACATAACTTTTAAATGTTCACAGTTTTACAATTGTCAAATGAATAAAAATAAAGATTTTTAATTATTTTTTTTTAACTTGAAGGCAAAAGCTGGATATGTGATCCAGAGGCAGGAAGGGGAAAATATATTAATATTTGAGCCTCACAGGAAATAGGATGCCACAATCAACATGGTAGTACTGAGAAATAAGCTCAGGAGTGTTGGACACGACCTTTTGAAGAGGCAGACGTCTGAGAAGGCAACCAAAAGACAATTGCAATAGTTGCATTTAGAGGTGATACTTAAAAAGATCTTTTCTTGTAAAAGGTGATTATAACACGAGTGGTCCCAGAATAATTACAGTGGCAGCAGGCTCTGCAAACATATAGATTTCAAATGACATCCTCCCTCCTGGACTCTCTTGGCTCCCCTCCCAGGTTTAAAGGCTCTGCTGCAAATTAGATAAGAATCTTAGAGCTACTCATAATTCCAAAGAGAAAACTGGTGGGGAGGAAGAGCAAATGATAGACCACAATGGGTACTTCCTACTGTTAGCTCCATAAGGGCATGGTCTATGTCACATGCTTCTCTATGACAAAGCACAGGCAGTGCCTACCACTTATTTTGTGCTGAGTAAAGTTAAAATTAACCTAATAACCAACTCTAAATCAGTAGTTCCCCGAATAGTTGGAGATAGGCAGCTAGAGCCATTAACAAACCAGATGGAATTGCTCTGAACTTCAGCAGTATTTGATCCATGTCTGAGTTGCTTTCTGTTTGGTAACCATTGTAACTAACTGAATTTAATGGCTCTCCCCACTGCTGTGTAAGCAGCAGAAAATCAAATCCAATAAAAAGATAGAGATAAACAATAAAATTTGAACAACTAAAGAAATGTAGATTCAGATTCAATAAACATTTTTTTGAGCACATAGGACAGTCCAAATACTTTCTGTGTGCTAGGGTTAATACTTAGCATTTTTATCTGTTTCAACAAACTTGGGAAAATGAGGCTGAAGAAGGTTAAAAATATGTCCCAGATAACATACTTATAATTAATAGAGCCATGATTTTAAGCCGGATGGTCTGATCTTCAAACCCAGACTCCTTCCAGTAAACCACAAATGTTTCTTGGAAAAAAAAAAAAAAAACTAGTTAAAGACAACGACTTCATACAGAGTCTTCATGAAGTCCTTCTGCATTTTTTAAAAGTTAAATACCTTATTGGTAGATATAACGGTATTACAAAGGTAGACTAATTTATATTTAAAACTATTACAATTTAATATTATTTAAGTTCTTGTGAATAGTATATGAAGTCTGATGGCTAAGGGGACTGAGTCTACATAAATAGGTTTGAAATGTTCTACTCAGAAAATGTTGCACCTAGAAATTCAATTTGAATTGTAAGAAAAAAATTTCAAACAGTTCTATGAACACAAACCACAATTTAGAAGGCAGAATCAACTAAAGGGCTATATAAATTATATGGACTGCACAATTCTACAGGGAACATTTCAAAGGAATTTACATATATCATTGTATTAATGTTTTCTAATACCATCTTCTTCCAATAAAATTGAATTATATGCCAAGACAATATAATCAGAGAACAGGTTCTAACTCTTAATTGCCCAAAGAACTGCCAAAGGAGTTATAGTTGACTGGCAAACTCATTTGCCTATCCGTATGCCACCAAAGCTCTTTCAGGAGGTTTTTTTTTTTTTTGCGGTACGCGGGCCTCTCACTGTTGTGGCTTCTCACTGTTGTGGTCTCTCACTGTTGTGGTCTCTCCCATTGCGGAGCACAGGCTCCGGACGCACAGGCTCAGCGGCCATGGATCACAGGCCCAGCCACTCCGCGGCATGTGGGATCTTCCTGGACCGGGGCACGAACCCGTGTCCCCTGCATCGGCAGGTGGAGTCTCAACCACTGCGCCACCAGGGAAGCCCCCAGGAGGATGTTTTTTAAAAGTATACTTTAGATGACAAAATCCATTTTTTGGCTGAATTTCAAAAGCTGAAAGAATGACCCTGACTGTGTCACTATAGACTGATCCAGATTAGTGTCTTTCAACATTTTAAAATCTATGCCCCTTACTCAGCTTTCTCACTGTACATTTTGTATACCTCCACTAGCCAAGAAGATTTTGTTCAGCTGATTCACTTTCTATACTTTAAGAAAATAATAGGTGTACTGAATAAGCTTTTACAAATATAAGCAACTTCACTTGAGATTTCTGACCTAACTTGTCAAAACAATTTTAATTAAGTTAAATGGATATTTGCAGCTTTTCTTTTATACCTATAAGTTTAAAACAAAGTTGAAAAATTTTAAAGAACTCATTAACTTTATAAAAACAATGCATTCTTACCATCTTATTGACAAATCTATAGCATATCTCTTAATTTCTTTAAAAAAATCTTGGGCTTCCCTGGTGGCACAGTGGTTAAGAATCGCCTGCCAATGCAGGGGACATGGGTTTGAGACCTGGTCCAGGAAGATCTCACATGCCACGTAACAACTAAGCCCGTGCACCACAACTACTGAGCCTATGCTCTAGAGCCCGTGAGCCACAACTACTGAGCCCATGTGCCACAACTACTGAAGCCCACACGCCTAGAGCCTGTGCTCTGCAACAAGAGAAGCCACCGCAATGAGAAGCCCCCGCACTGCAACGAAGAGTAGCCCCCGCTCACTGCAACTAGAGAAAACCTGTGCGCAGCAACAAAGACCCAATGCAGCCAAAAATAAATAAATAAATAAATAAAATTTATTTTTAAAAAATCTTCATAGGTTCCTTTCTGTCTATATATTTAATGTGTTGTGATTCTAGCAGTATTCAATTACATGCACCAATGACATATTTTACTTTGTTATATTCCATGACAAAGACAATTTACCTAATCACCTTTTTGACAACAAGAACAGATAAACTCTTCTAAGTTAATCCATATGTCATTTGTTTTTAATTTGTTTACTATTAGTTATTTCCCCAGCACCTAGAACAGTTCCAGACACATAGTAGATCTTCAGCAAATACTTGTTGAAAGGAATTCTATTATGTGAATACATTCATATAATTCATCATCCAAATTAGGACATTTCTTAAATGACAGGAGGCACCATTAATTACATCAAGAACACACGTGTAAACCAGGACAATCCCAGGTAAGCCAGAACATATGTGTACCCTAGTCATAACATTCTCATTTAATGTCAGTTTTTGACTAAGTAATATTACATAAACAGAACTCTGTAGTTAATAAGTAAACTTTATAAAAATTCCATAATATGAATTTTATGTTGTTGGTAAACCTGAAATATGAATGACACAATTCTATAGAATAATTAGGCTCAATTCATCAGTATTAAAAACATGTAGAAACTCATAATAAACAAATATAAATAACAGACCCCTTATCTAGAGTAAACCTAACAATGTAAACATGGTTTCATGGAGCCTGAACAAATGCTCCTTATTTATCAAAGTATTTTGAAGAGAAATTTTTAATTTAACATTCATAGAAATAATCCATTTTCCATGAAATGCAATTCACAATTGCAATTCATAATTAAGGTCGTGCTCATTTTCTCCATTTTAGAAGAGACAAACTTATAATTTTACTTAATAATTAACTAGACAACACAAAAATGCCCATGTAAAAAATGAGAATATTAAAATATCTAAATCTTACAGCAATATATCATTACAAATTTTAATTTTGATATTAAGTACAGCTGTGTCTTTCATATGATGAAAATATAAAGACATAAATCAATGAAAAAGTTATATTTGCTTCTGAAGATTCTAAGACCACCTTGGGTTATATATAATGAAGTAATGAAAATTACTGTAAAGGAAGACTAATGAAAAGTCCTGTTTCGCATAAAAATAATAAAAACTTTCCCACTTTAAGTATAAAATTCAACCAAGTTTTTGGAAATCTTGACAAGACTTACAATTCAACAACAAAAGCCATAAAAATCAATGACCTTTTGTTTTGTTTTTTTTTGTGGTATGCGTGCCTCTCACTGTTGTGGTCTCTCCCGTTGCGGAGCACAGGCTCCGGACGCACAGGCTCAGTGGCCATGTCTCACGGGCCTAGCCGTTCCGTGGCATGTGGGATCTTCCCGGACCGGGGCACGAACCCGTGTCCCCTGCATCGGCAGGCAGACTCTCAACCACTGCGCCACCAGGAAAGCTCTAATGACCTTTTAATAAACTCCATGGGGAGAGTATTTCCCTCAGTTCTACAAGGCAATATTAGAAAATCTACATGCCTAGAATTATTCCAGAGAGTTTATAATTTAGTCTCTAAAAAATTAACAGAAACATTGTTTACCCAATTTCTTACAAATATAGCAAAATAAATAATTCCCAAATTATGTTAATTCCCAAATTAAAAGGAAACAACCTATACATCCAGAACTGAGCTTCATTTGAGTCCTAAATTATATCTTAAAGCTTATACATAGGCAGTTCAAATCAGACATTACCAAGCATAGCTTTTAAAGTGGGGGAGGGGAATAGAAGGTTCTAAATGAAATACAATTCCTACTTTAATCCCATAAATAAATGTATTTAATAAAGTATAGTTAATTACTAAAGACTAACCTATAATTAAAAAACTGAAGAATCTAAACCAAGTGAAGATTAAAAGGCACTGTGAAATCAAGCAAACAACAAGATACAAGAAAATCTATTAAATGTGATTTGGGGAAAAGGGTTCTGTCATTCCTGGAACTTTTCAGGCACTGCTTTATAGGAATACCTGAGTTATGGTGTAACAGGGTTAGTTCACAGAAGCAAAAGATACATCAGATGCGATAGAAATAGTTTTTTCTTTAAAAAAAGGAAAAAAGTCTAAAACATTTAGACTTTTAGCATTAATTAAAAATTTTCAGGACTGCATAGATCCAAAAGCAAGTGATTAAAACATCACTACAATCCAATACAACTAAATAGAGATTTGGTGTGAATTTGGAACCAAATTCATTTTAAAAATAACTTAACATTTGTATAAAAATTTAGTTTTCCAACATCTTTATTTAAGCAAAAAGTGAATAAGCCAACTCAGAGCAGAAAAAACGTAGGAGAAAAGTGACTCAAGCATGTATCAGTCTTCTGTGTGGCAAGGAGATGAAGGAAACAAGCAAGACTCTGCCAAGAAGATTCACAGTTAGAGTTTTGGGCCAGTGTATTCTAGGTAATAAAATATACCTTAGATTCAGGCAAAACACTTTCAAGTTTTAATTATCATTGCAACAACCAAAGACAAGTGAGTTCCCAGATTATCAGTCATGGTTATAGTCAAATGTAAACACTTAAATCCATTTATGAGCTAAATATAAACATCTTAAGTAGCCGCTGTTTGGAATCATCTGTGTAACTGAGAGCACAGGTAATCAAGATTTGACTACATATACTCTTTTGTTCCTTCCATTTGTTCAAATAAACTGAATAATCAACACTTGGTAAGAGCCAAGAAGAGTTTCTCTGGCAACCCAAGAAATATAAGGCAGAGATCGTCAACAAGGGTGAGGTGATCTAATTACTAACATTCATTTCATTATCACTACAAAATAAAAACCACAGTAGAAATTCTACCAGGATAGTAACTCTACCAAGATAAAAATATACAGAAGTAATTATTCAGTAACAGGCTACTCATTTTAACTTTCTTTCTATTTGAGTTAGTGAAGTGATAAAAATCTACCATAATAATGGTCTTAGTCTAAAATCTTATGTCAAAATGTGTTTATAAGTTTATTAAATGTTTAGTTTGTAAAGGTGAGTAGACCTGAGTGACAACGTTGTTTCAGCTAATCTGTGCATGAAGATAAGGCAGATATAATAGTAATCAAAACAACCCAAAACGTATTAGAAAGGGTTTTCACCTACACTAGGTTTTTTGAAGCTTAAAACCACCTTGTATGGTAGTTATTATTATCACCACCAATATTATTATTATCACCACCAGTATACAAATAAAGAAAAAGACACAGGGAGGACACAAGATTTACCTAAAATCACACAGGCAGAACTTAAACCCTAACTTCAAGCCTATTTCCCTTTTGACTTCAAAACACCTGTTCCTTCTAGACGGACATTCTGAGAACAAATTTTCTCATCTTGAAGTTTCACAGCTCTCGTTAGCATCAAAGTAACAATGTGCTTATTTTTCCCAGTCTGAAGTCCCAGACTGACCCCATACACTGGAGAAGTAGAGAACTGGAAGAAGATACAGGGTTTGTGTGTGTGTGTGTGTGTGTGTGTGTGTGTGTGTGTGTGTGTATCTGGTATGTGTATGTAGATATAGCTCCAAATGTATTTCCCAATTTGATTATAAAACAAACTGTTGTTACAAAGTTCATTGCATATCTGAGCTTTTTAAAGGGAAAAAGGAAGCATTATGAAAGAAAAAAAACCTTGTATTTTCCCCAATCAACCCACGTTATTTGTTCCCAATTATTTTCCATCACTGTTCTACTACCATTAATCTAAATCTGAAGTTGATTTTTTTAAATTTTAATTTATCTTACCTATTCAAAAATAAAGTGAAATGTCTTTTTAAGTATATTCGTGTAGACAATCGTAAACTCAGAAAATCATTGTTGTAAAGAATCAAATAAATCATTCAACTCCCAAGATTTACAAATCAGGAAGCTGAAAGCCAGAAGGGGAAAGGAACTGTCTGTTGTCATACAGTTAATTAGACAGTGACAGAGTTAGGACTAGAACCTACAGGTCTTGCCTGATCCTCAGTTCAGAACCCCTTCCACTGTAACATGCCACCTCTTAAAAAATCAGGTGAAATAGAATATCTGCAGGTTCCACATCCTTGGATTCAACCAACCACGGACAGAAAAAATTCAGAAAAAAAAATTCCAGAAATTTCCAAAAGGCAAAATTTGAATTTGCCCCACTAGCATTTACATTGTATTTACAACTATTTACATCTATTAGGTATTGTAAGTAATCTAGAGATGATTTAAAGTACATGGGAGGATATGCATAAGTTATATGCAAATATCACCTGTTTTATGTAAGGGACTTGAGCATCTGTGGTTTGGAAGGTGGGGTGGTCCTGGAACCAATCCCCCATTGATACGGAGGGATGAGCATAATCCACTTTAAATCTCTTTCAGAAAACAGCTGATTTCGGTAATTATTTTCCTCAATCCAGTTAAGAAGCAACACGGATTTCTTTACTTATTTTAGCATATTTTTAATTCCTCAAGTCTATCATGTAATCTAACAATGAAATGCTAGTCAAATGACAGAAGCAATCAATAGGAAAATGCTTTAAGAAATACAACTTGTCCAGTGATACTAAGACTGTCACTCCGGAACCTCAGCAGTTGAGTTTTCACATGTGCTGGTTTAGGGAGATTGATCATAGTTTAAATGATGCTTTTTCAGAAATAGCAAATTAGGATGTTTTACAGGGAAAACAGTTACATATGGACTTTAAGACTTCAGTGCCCGCCATTGCTCAAATTTAACAAGTGGAATACTATGGGCCACAAGAACCTCTGCATTTCATTGGGCCATGTATTTGAAAATCTGAGTGCCTGAGGGGTTCTGCGGAACCCTAATTTCTTTTAAATAAGAGAAAGAGCCATAAAAAGAAGAGCCATATAAAGAACACTAATCTAAGTTTCTTAGGAAACAAGGGGTCATAACAACAACAACAAAAAAGTGATTTAAAAAAAATCAGTGGCACTTTGGGAGTGTAAACCAACAGGAATGCAGAAAGTTACAAAGATTTAACAGACAAAACACTCAAGCTGAGGCCAGATAAATCACATAAGTTTGTAGCACTTAGTAAGGGTTTGTTGTTTGTTAGTATACAGAGAATGACAGAAATAGGAAAAAATTAAGATTCAAAAACAGTATGATGCTCATCTTATAATTTGCAAGGTGTTTAATAAGAGCTATAAAAATTTTATTATCTATGAAGTTGTATAGTGAAAAGTGACTGGAATTGAAATCAGGATATCTGGGTTCTAGTTTCAGTTTTGCCACTTGTACAGATAGCTCTCTGGGCCTCCATTTCCCCACTGTAAAATGAGAGTGGACTAGATAATCTATAAGGACACTTCTAGTAATGGGCTATAATTCTAGAAATGTTCCTTGAGTGTAGACTTTCTGCAATTTTAATGTTTTATAAAAATCATTCAATCTTGCTTGTATCTGTTAAGATCATTAATATCTTGGTAGCATGAGAAAAAAAATCATTTATGTTACCAGGAAGAATGAATGTAAACATATTGTATATATACTCATTAGGCTAACATTATATGTTAACATACAACCCAGCATTAACTTTTCAGATGTGATTTTTTTTTTTAGTTAATTTTGAGAGTAAACTTCACTGAATTCAAAATATCATTTTCTTTTACCATATGTGACATTATAATTAATGTCAGTTTAGCCGGAAAACTCACTAATTTACAAAATATATTTTTATCTCTTTATGTTTACAAAAGAAAAAACCTCTACCAGAATAAAAGCAGAATACATAAGTTGAAGTTACATCATTCCGTAAATGAGGAAATACAACTTTTAATTTTTTGACTTATCACAGTTTATCTGTAAGTTCACTGAGTTTTGCTTGTATATTTTAATAATAATCAGACTGAGGAAGTAGTATGGTGAAGTGTTTAAGGGCAGGGGATCTGGAGCCAGATTTTAAATCTTCAGCTCTACCATTTCCTAGGGATATAACTTTGATCTTATTGATCTCTTATCAAATTGGAATAGTACAGGGTGTGTACAGACCAAGAGAGTTAATACAAGTTCATAAATGTGAAGCAGTTAGAAAAGTGCTTTCACATAGCAAACACTATTATTTGCCATTATGGTCAAATAATGTCTATATCAAAATCCATTTCAGAATCTATCTTAACAATAAAGAACAAAAGTTATATGATTTAAAAATATTATGATTTATTTTATTCTAAATGTTTAATAAAGTTCTAAAGTCACAGACAATTTCATTGACTATAAAATATCACTTTATTCCAACTTCCTGAAAGTTGGAAATTCATGCATGGTAGAAAGGACCATGTCACTCTCCCACTGAAACTCTTCAATGACTCTCCTCTAATAAAGTCCAGACTTTTAAAAATGGTTTACATACCCTTTCATGATCTTGTCCTTGCTTGCCCATCTAGCGTCATCTCTCATATTTGCTTTCCAACTTTAACATCTTCCCACCCCAACAACAAAAATGCGCACACACGTACACACTTTTTCCCCTAAAAACATGAAATTTCCCAGAAAAGTAATTTCTCATGTTTCTGGGTATCACCCATACTACTCACATTGCCTGAAACATTCTTCCACCCATCTTTTTACCATAGTATTACTTTAAAAATGAGAAACTAGAAATAAACCAATGCTTATTGATAGAGGAATGGATGAACAAGTTTATTAATAGCTAGGAATTGTATGCAGATAGCTCTTAAGATAATGTAAAGAACTGATTCATTCATTTAACAAATATTTACTGAGCACCTTCTATGTACTGTTCTAATTTCTGGAGATTAGTGACTGAAACAGACAGAAACATTATCCAAGAGTGAGATAAATAAATCTATATTAAGGAAAAAAAAAGAAGTTGCATAACTTATCTTTACTTTAAAAATCTTATTTTTAAAATAGGCTAGGAGGGAATATTATGTTATTCTTTTTATACTTCTATACTGATATCATACAGTAGTGTATATTGATAAGTGACATTATACAATTCTTGGAACTATTAAGAATAAAATGTGTCTTGCTCAAGGTTAAGTAATTATGAGTTATTTATAGGTTACTTATAAGTTATTTCTTCCCATTATTAAAAAGAAAACATTTTCACTAATGGTTACTTAAAGTTAAAATAGAATTTGAGGTAAGAAGATATTTAAAGAAATTGATTTCCTTCTAAACTAATGTTTTCAATAATTGTGGGTACACTCTATAACAATCAAAGATTAAACAAAAATAAACATCTAAATTTCTGGGAAGGGAATGCCTATTCCTTTCACTAGCTTACTTATACATCTATCTCTTGATTTCCATATATTCAACTCATAATTTCCAAAGAGCATTTTGGATATCATCAGGGTATGAATATAATATATTCATGTACGTAAATTATATGTAAAATACTAGGCTTACAAATCCATTGTGATCTTTTTTGCCTTTTCCCTGTATTGACATTTATCCTATTAGTACAAAAACAGTGATGGGTAAAATTGCTGTTGCCCTAGCACCAATCAAGCCAGTGACTCTAAACTGTACTAGTTAGTGGTCACTGAAGTCTTTGCAACCAAGTATTTTTTTAAATGTCAGTTTCACTTTAAAACTCCTGATGAAAGTACACAAACAATAATGTTATTAAATCTCAATTTAAGAGTGTCCTTTATAAAATAATCCTGTAACCAAAGAGGAAGTACATATAAAGAATTTCTGCTGCATGTTAAACTGGTTTTCTTGAAGAAAAGCACTTGTGTGATTCTTTGAGATCCAAACTAACTGCTTTTTCCATAGTGTACCATTTTTACTTGAAAGAGTTGACAAACAGGCAGAGAATAGTTATTCAAACTTGGATTTTTAAAAGATATTTTCTCAAAAATAATACGAAGTGAGCCTTTCACTTCAAGGAAAACAATTGTATTTGTATTTGTTTTCAGTAATAATATCTGTGCTTCCAAGTTAACAAAAGTGATATTAACGGATGAGATTTACCCATATTGTATCATAAAATACACCAACATTTGGAAACTTTGTATAACTCAGTGATTCAACATTTTCCAAATGACAAATACATGTCATAAAATCATACACTGGTAAAAGTTCCATTCAAAGTACAAGTAAGACCAGTGGATTTTAATGTAATAAAATATGAAGAATTCCTTACGTTTCAGATTCCAAATTGCAATTTACCTTTATACTACTTGTAAACTTTGGTGTAGTACAAAAAACATCCACAATTATCTGAAAAATACTATTAAAATACTCCACTTTCTAAATGTATATATGTGTGATACTTCACATACTTCAATCAAAACAACATATTGCAACAGATTGAATGCAGAAGCAGACATGAGAATTCAACTATCTTCTACTAAGAAATTTGTAAAAAAGTAAAATAATTCCGCTATTCTCACCAAATTATTTTTTAGATATTATAGTTATTCTTCTAAAACTGTTTTACTTATTTTAACAAGTGATATGTTTATTGTTATTTTCAATGAAGTAACAAATAATATTTTTAAAATTTCTTGGTTTTAATTCAACACCTATTTATGATAAAAACTCTCCAGAAAGTGATCATACAGGGAACCTATCTTGACATAATAAAGGCCATATATGACAAACCCACAGCAAACATTATTCTCAATGGTGAAAAACTGAGAGTATTTCCTCTAAGATCAGGAACAAGACAAGGGTGTCCACTCTCACCACTATTATTCAATGTAGTCTTGGAAGTCCTAGCCACGGCAGTCAGAGAAGAAAAAGAAATAAAAGGAATCCAAATTGGAAAAGAAGAAGTAAAACTGTCACTGTTTGCAAATGACATGATACTTTACACAGAAAATCCTAAAGGTGCCACCAGAAAACTACTACAGCTAATCAATGAATTTAGTAAAGTCACAGGATACAAAATTAACACACAGAAATCTCTTGCAGTTCTATACATTAACAACAAACGACCAGAAAAAGAAATTAAGCAAACAATCCCACTTACCATTGCCACAAAAAGTATAAAATACCTAGGAATAAACCTACCTAAGGAGGCAAAAGACCTGTATGCAAAAAACTATAAGACACTGATTAAAAAAATCAAAGCTCACACAAACAGATGGAAAGATATACCATGTTCTTGGACTGGAAGAATTAATACTGTGAAAATGACTATACTACCCAAAGCAATCTACAGATTCAATGCAATCCCTATTAAATTACCAATGGCATTTTTCACAGAAGTAGAACAAAAAATTTTACAATTTGTATGGAAACACAAAAGACCTTGAACAGACAAAGCAATCTTGAGAAAGAAAAATGGAACTGGAGGAATCAGGCTCCCGGCCTTCAGACAATACTACAAAGCTACAGTAACCAAGAGAGTATAGTACTGGCACAAAAACAGAAATATAGACCAATGGAACAAGATAGAAAGCCCGGAGATAAACCCACGCACCTATGGAGGTCATATAGAGTAAGTCAGAAAGAGAAAAACAAATATTGTATATTAATGCATATATGTGGAATCTAGAAAAATGGTATAGATGATCTTATTTACAAAGCAGAAATAGAAACAAAGACATAGAGAACAGACATATGGATACCAAGGGGTAAGGAGGGGGGGATGAACTGGCAGAGTGAGATTGACATATCTACACTATCGATACTATGTATAAAATACATAACTAATGAGCTCAGGGAACTCTACTCAGTGCTCTGTGGTGACATAAATGGGGAGGAAATCCAACAAAGAGGGGATATATGTATACCTATAGATGATTCACTTTGCTGTAAAGCAGAAACTAACACAACATTGTAAAGCAACTATACTCCAATAAAAATTAATTTTAAAAATTTCTTGATTTTAATTTCTAATACTAAACATATCAATTGACAAAAGCCACATAAACAAAAGCCCTTTGGGGTTCCAATTAATTTTTAAGAGTATTAAAAGAGACTTTAAATTGTTGACCTATATGCAAACAATTCTGAGCCACTAGTCTCATGGGTCTATAAGAAAATTGAACTGTTTCCCCAATTCCTAAAACATGGTATACACTCAAATATGTGCTAAATGTAAGTGATTTTCTAAAATATTTCTAGAAAGAATAAATAGAATTTTAGAATGAATGAAAGGTATAGGTGTTTAATTAGAACTGAGTTTGAAAACTAACACTTTCTAGCACTGTGGGTTTGGACCAATTATTTATGCTTTTTCTAAGCCTTTGTTTCTCTATACATAAAATAAAATTTATAATATCTATCCAGCAGAATTGTTGTTAAACATTGTTTTAAATATGCTGCTATTCAGTGTTGCTAAATGAAACAGTGAAGATATGGAGAAATTAGAACCCTTATACACTGCTGGTAGGAATGCAAAATAGTGCAGCTGCTTTAGAAAACAGTCAGTTCGTCAAAAGGTTAAACACAGAGTTACTATATGACCCAGAAAATCCACTCCTTGGTATATATATGTAAGAGGAATGAAAACATATACACCAAAACTTGTACAATGTTCATTGCAGTATTATTCAAAACAGCCAAAAAATGGAAACAATTCATGTCCATCAACTGATGAATGGATGAATAAAATGTGGTACATATATTCATAGAGTGGAATATTATTTGGCAATAAAAAGGAATGAAGTATTGATACATGTTGCAGCACTGATGAACCTTGAAGACATTGTGCTAAGTGAAAGAAGCCAATCAGAAAAAAAACACATATAATTCCATTTATATGAAATGTCCAGAATAGGTGAATCTATAAAGATAGAAAGTATATTAGTGGTTGCTTAGGGCTAGGGAATTTGGGGATAAATGGAGAGTGACTGCTAAAGGGCAGGGGATTCCTTTGGGGGTGATGAAGATATTCTAAAATTAACTGTGGTGATAGTCACACAACTCTGTGAAAAACCATATACTAAAAAGCCATTGAATTGTACTTCTTAAATAGGTGAAATTTATGGTATCTGAATTATATCTCAATAAAGCCATTACAAAAAAATAAATAAATGAACAAAGTTAAAAATGCCCAGTAAAATGTTCAACAAATGCCTTTTTTGTCCTGAAAATAACCAATGTGCCTTTCAAAATCCAATGACAAGCCTAAGGTAAATCACAAGGGTTTGAACAGATTCAACTAGACTGTCAGAAAAATTTATACACCAATGGTCAAGAAATAGTAAAATTTATTCACAAAAAAGTTCCTATCTTCTTGTCTACCTATTCTTATTGATATTATAGAAGCTGTCCCTTTTTAAAAAATTTCTGTGAAATATAAATTTTTAAAAATAGACCTAAGATTCCTTGTAATTGTTCAACATTAACTGAAATTTAATAACTGATTTAAATTTTGGTGTCTTAAATGAGGCTTCCTATTGTAAAGAATGAGGAAAAAGCAGAAAAATCTTGTATACAAGCTATGATAAAACTGCTTAGGAGATGATTTACTGACAACTTCCCTCAGTTAAATTGATATTTACAAAAAAAAAAATCAAGTAATCTCTATCACTTAGTCCCTCTTTCTATTAAAGAATAAAATTATTATATTGTACAATAAAGTTTTTGGTCTTGCAAATCCATTTATTATAAAGCTTACTTTAAAAGAATACCCATCTAGGTTATATGAATAATATACAATTCAAAGATACCATACTATTAGTAGAAAGCAAAACACATTCTACAGCTATTGTTCTTTTCCATAGAAAGAAAACTATATGCTCTTGTCCACTTGAGCCTTATATTTGTGATGTTTAGTTAAAATAGGAACTTCTTCTTTTCTAGGACCTAAAGATTATCATACTAAGTGAAGTAAGCCAGACAGAGAAAGACAAATATCATATGATATTGCTTATATGTGGGATCTAAAAAATAAAGATACAAATGAACTTAGAAATAGACCCACAGACATAGAAAACAAAATTTATGGTTACCAAAGGGGGAAGGGGGTGGAGAGGAATAAATTAGGAGTTTGGGATTAACATACAAACTACTATATATAAAATAGATAACCAACAAGGACCTATTGTATAGTACAGGGAACTATAATCAATATTTTGCAGTAACCTATAAGGGAAAAGAATCTAAAAAGAATACAGGGCTTCCCTGGTGGCGCAGTGGTTGAGAGTCCGCCTGCCGATGCAGGAGACTCTTAAAATGGGTGTTTTTCTGGTGTTCAAATATCTCTTCATAAAAACACGAATACTTCCTAAGTGTTTTATTTTCAATAAATAATTGAATTTGCTCCCCTAAAAGAGGAATTTTTGTATCTGAGTTTCAAAACTTAGATCTGCCTATTGGCATAAGTGAGCAGACAGATCTTGTGGTCTTGAGGCATAAACTAACTAGAACTCCCATTCAGATGCAATAGAATATTGGTGGAGGGACGCCAGGGTGAGGAATCAGAAGAACAAAAGCAACGTCTCCAAAGAGCCTTCTGTAACACTCACAGGTTTCTTGTGCATCTTTCTAATTCACTACATTCATTCAACCATGCATTCAATAAATATATATTATTTACCTTCGGTCAAGCAGTGTACCCATACGCACCCTATTTTCATGCAACTTATCTTCTAATTGTGGAACTCAAACAATAAATTTTAAAAAACAACAAAATGAAAAGTATATTATAATGTAGTAAATGCTACAGAAAAAATAAGGCTAAGCAGGTGACAGAGGTTCCAATTATAAATAGGATGGCTTCAAGAAGGGGACTGGTTGCTAGAGGAACCAACCACATGATAAAGTTAGAATTTTCAGCCCTGTCCAGACCTCTGGGGAGGGGAGAGAAGCTAGACATTGAGTTCATCACCAGCAGCCAATGATTTAATCAACCATACCTATGTAATGGAACCTGCATAAAAACCCTAAATGAAGGGGTTCTGAGAACTTCAGGGTTGGTGAATGCTCCCTTGTGCCAGGAAGCTGGAGTACCTCAAACTCCATGGGGACAGAAGCTCATGTGCTTGGGACCTTCTAGACCTTGCCCCATGTACCTCTTCATCTGGGTGGGTGTTCATTTGTATCCTTTGTAATAAACCACTAATAAGTAAGTAGAGTGTTTCCCTGAATTCTGTGAGCCATTATAGCAAACAGTCAAACCTGAAGAGCCAATTTGTAGCTAATTTGGACAGAAGTGTGGATAACCTGGGGATGACCTATGACTTACAATTAGTGTCTGAAGCAGAAGAGGGGAGCAGTCTTGTGGGATTAAGCCTTTAACCTGTGGGCGGTCTGCACTAACTCTGGGCAGTTAGTGTCAGAATTGAATTAAATTGTAGGACACCCAGTTGTTGTCCACAGAGAACTGGAGAATTATTTGGTGTGGAAAACACACATATTTGGTGTCAGAAATGTTCTGAGTAGAGAAACAGTTTTCCTTTAGGAGAGTAATAAGAGATGAAGTTAGAGAACAAAGAGGAGACCGTATCTATCTTGTAAGGCCTTTTGGACTATCATAGGACCTTTGACCTTTACTCAGATTAGTATGGAGATCTAGTAGAGAGTTTTCAAGCAAAGGAGTGATGTGATTTAACTTATGTTTTTAAAGGGTCAGTCTAGATTCTGTATGGAAAACAGATTCTATGAAAACAAGGGAGAAAACAGGGATATCAGCTAAGAGGCCATTACAATAGTCCCAGCAAGAGAGACTGCCAGCTTGGAGCAAAGTAATGGCAGTGGCACATTTAAAATAGATAATTTGAGGAGAGTTAAATAAACCATTTACACAGATATGGGGCAAGATTTAAGGAAAACAACAAGAGATAGTGATGTACCCAGGAGCTAATTATAGGATGAAGCTGTTATCATACCTAGGCCTGAAAGGTAAGAGGAGAGAATGGTTCCTGGAACATGGAGAATGTAGTCATACGGAGAGGATCATGAAAGGGTCACATCAACCTACAGCAATCTGGCAAGGGAAGCACCGGGGAAGGGGAGAAGACAACAACCTTACTCTCCTCCAACTTTCCTCAGTGCCTCTTATTGGTCAAACCCAAATGGAAGTCAAAGAGGAAAAGAACTCATTCATGCAGTCCATGAACTGGGCTCTTAGAGCACAGAGCAAGTTTAGAAGGCATAGAGAGGGACAAATGGAAAATATGTCTTACACTGAGGAATCAGGGTTGATTTCAAGGTTTGGGACCTGATCACCTAGAAGGATAGAGTTGCCGTTTACTGAGATGGGAGGAAATTTAGGTGCAGTAGATCTAGGAAAGAAAATCAGGAGTTCTATTGTAGACATGTTAAATTAAAATGTTCAAGTAGAAATATACAGTAGAAAATTGGATATACAAATTTGGAGCTCAAAAAAGAGCTCTGGGCTGGAAATATAAACGTTAACCCTACTTGTCATGAATTTGAGATCCAGAGGAAATATGACACCAATCTATAAATACAAATGATTTCTTTCTTTGAGAGATAATCATTTTATTTACTTTGAAGGGGAAAAAAACTTAAGTAATATTTTAATCAATTCCTCTTTAGTACCCTCTAAAGCATGAGCTAAAAGTATTTGTTATAATTATCTATGTATGCCATTATAGACTGTGAGCGCCTTACGGGTAGGGACCATTTCTCAGTCATCTTTGTATTCCCAATACCTACCATATAAAAGCTTCTCAAAAAATGTTTGACAGATGAGTGGGATTAATAAAAATATAAATGAATGAAAATAGGGTTGGGATTTGTAGGGTGTCCCCAAGGTGCCATCTAAAGTGCCACATTAATGAGAAAAGTTCTGTTTTTATAGAAAGAACCTCTTCCAATATCTTCACTCACTCATGGTGACCAGCAGTCAAGAAGAGGCTGAGAATTACAAGACAAACAAAGGAAGTTTAAGCAACTTTAAAGCTTTCATTGGTAAAGCAAAGTGCAAGCACCATAGATAGTTTGAGGAAAGCTGGTGTCTCTAATACTGAAGGATAACAAATCACATTTATCTGTTTATTTCCTGTGCCCCTGAGACAGAGCCTGCTTTTATTTTTTTAATATTTGTTATACTAAATTTAGCGTTTATCATTTCAATGCCTGTTTTTACACCATTACTACATATGAGCTTATAAGAAAATATCTATGGTATTGTTTTACATGTTTTCAGTTATATAAATTGTATCATATACTAGATATATAATTTTGTCTTTTTTTCATTTAATATTATGTTTTAAAATTCATACATGTTGATATATACAGCTCCTATTTATTTTGACTACTTCTTTATTTTGATTGCTATTATAAACAATGCTACAGTGAACTTTCTTGTATATGTGCAAGAGTTTCTTTAGGATATAAAGATATAAATATAAAAGTCAGGTTGCTAGTTCATAGAGTATGTACACCTTCTACTTTGCTAGATATAGGTAAACCATTCTCAGAGTAGCTATATAAACTTATACTGCCACAAGTATTTTTTGAGAATTCCAGCTCCACACACCTAATTTTTGCCAGTCTGATGGATATGAAATGGTATCTTATTGTTGCTTTAATTTACATTTCCTTGTTATTCAGGCATCCTCTTCTGTAAACTGCCTATTTAATTTTGAGCCAGTGTGGATTCAACAAGCTATGCCTACCACATGTATTTTGGTTCCATATCAGTGGCTAGGTCTGTTCAAGAACCTCCATGCCAAAATCAAAAAGCAGTACCTCTGAACAAGGGGGTTTGGATTTTCCTCTAGAAGCCACAAAATTTAGTGGTGGTGACTTTCAGGGGCTTGGGTTTAGGATATTAAAGAAAAATATTAGATACTGACATAAATGCAGATGGTTCTCTCTTTCTCTGAGAGTTAAATTTACTTTGAAGAGAAAAAAAAACATATTTTACTCACTTCATTTTTCTTAGTATGTCTAATCTCCCTCTCTTTTTCTGTCTTTTCCTGTGTATCTTTTTTCTTTCTCTGACACATAGTTAAGCACACAAAATCTGTACTAAATACAATACAAATGCATACATAAAAAGATGTATATTAAATACAGTGAAAAATAGCACTCAAAACAGGAAGCTAACTTGTTGACAGTTTGATGAAAGAAAGATAAAGGATCTACTTTCCCATCAGCCATTAGTGGAGATGAGAAAATTTCAAGTAATTCACAAAAGCCAATATGCTTCAACAAACACACAGTATACATGTGGGAAAATAGATTTTAATATAATTTCAGCAGTTTGTATACATTATGATCCATTCCAATAGGATTTTAATAAATACTCCTCAGTGGGAAAAATCTCTGTATTTATTGCAATGGTATACAAGTTAGCAAAAAGAAAATTATGAATACCAATTTCAAAACTAACTTCATATAATAGAACTATTCCATCAAAATCCTGTTTTCAGAATCCTCACTAAATTTAACAGTATTATTTCTTGGTTTCTTTAAGGTACACTCTCATAGAGGTCTTGTTATAGAAACTTATAGATTCCATATTTCCACAGTATTAGGACTCTCCAAAAGCCTAAGTCTTTCATGACTATTATGATATAGAACACCAATGTCCAATAGAACGTTCTATGATAATGGAAATGTTCTATATTTTTGCTGTCCAGTATGGTAGCCACATGTGGTAATAAGCATTTGAAATGTGGCTTGTGTGACTGAGGAACTGCATTTTCATTTTAGTTAGCTTTATTTTAATTTATTAAATAGCCATATGTGGCAAGTACTGATAACTGTTGTACTGAGCAGCACAGATTTAGTGTGATCTAGAAAAACTTTCCTTTTATCTAGCCATTAACATTGGTCTCTAACTGTACTAAGCAGACAGCCAGGACTGGACAGTCTCTATGCTAGGATCAGAGGTCATAACCCTGCCTTCTCAGCACCATTTGTGGTGACCTATTTCTCCCCTCCTATCAGTGCTGAGTCTGTGGGTATCTACTACCCAGGCCTTCTGTGTCTTACGTCCTGACTCTCATTTTTAGCAGAGCTTACACTTGACTGTTGTTATCTAACCTATGTGGTCTTGGATACCTGCCTTTATGTGCTTTATGCTCCTAACTTGTGTTCTCGGGCATCTCTGCTTGATCACTTAGGGTGGCTCAGCTACTTCAGTTACCATTATCCTCCCCTTCCTGTGCTTCCAGTGTTGATTGCCCACACTCCATTTTCCTCCAAGGAGATTTAGTATTCACATCCCCATTCATGACTTTAGCCAGCCCTACGGTATCTGTCTAACCTGCGGTTTTAAGTACACTCCTGGATCTGATTTATCTTGGCTTTCCCCTTAAGAAATGAAAAAATTTGAATTGGAAACTGTTTAAGGTAATTTGGTGACTTAATCCTCAAAATAATAGTGTCCTCTGTATACCACCAAATTCAAAACATTTGTCATTCTATTAGTACCAGCTATTTCATTTTCCTCTTGAGCAAAAGAGAAGAAAGCTGATTTTGAAAATATCTGCAGAGAAATCAGAAAATTATAGTATGAATTAAAAGACCTTGAGACAATCAAATAATTCACAGACTCCAGTGGGAGATATGGATTATAGCCATAGTAAGGGGTCATTTAAGAGAGAGATGACAATCTTCCCTTAACTATTTCTTATAGTTTTAATTTAATAATTAACCACAATATAATTTATTTATTAAAATTCTACTCATGGTTCATCAGTTTTTGCAGTAAACACAGAAATATATACTCCATTATGCTAGAAATGTAAGGATTTTAGTAGTCTAGCCAGCGTCCACAGTTACCAAAGTTTATATTCTACAATTACTCTCATGGCATATCCAGGCATTTGGTCAACTGTCTAATAACCAGTGATGATTCACTGTTGAATTGCAGATCAGATTATCCTAGAAAGCCAGAATAATATGAAATAACCCTTGATAGCAAATTAGAAAACCCCTAAGTATACTAAAGGGTAAGCGAGATACTCAAACCTGAAGAATTTTTTAAAATGCAAACTTCACAGTTAAAAATATGACACATTTGCACAAAGAGAATGAACATCACTCTTTTTTGTTCATTTGTCTGGTTTTGTCTTTGCTTTTCTGTTTGTTTAACTCAAAAAGGTAGTATGGGAGACTTGGGAAATGCATGGGGAAATGTGTCCCAGTAATGACCAGAATAGATGTTAGCATGTTTTGGTGGAAAGAGCATGAACTTTAGCATCATATAATCCTCGATTCAAATTCTGGATTGGCCATTATTATCTCAGTGTCTTGAGAAAATTCTTTCCCTGAGCCTTTGTTCCCTCCTCCTTTGTAAAAGGAAGACAATGATGCCCACACCTCATGGCATTGGTTTGAGGATTAAGTGAGGTAAGATAAACAAAAGCACTGTGACACACAGTATTTGCCCAATAAATGTTAGTTCTTGCTTTTGTCAGTACTCTCCTCTCCTGCTTCTCTGTAAATCTTTAAAAACGAATTTCTCATATCTGAGTGGTAGAAAATATAAAACATTGTAAACCCTACATAGTCTAACACAATGATGGGCAAATAGTATGCACTCAAAAAAGATTTGTAGATTGAGATTCTACAAATACATCCCTTCTTGAAAGCAGGGGGATGGATGAGATGAATTCTGAAGTTCTGAGATTAACACTCTAGTAAGCAAGCTCTTCTCAGTGTCAACCACAGTCAGAATCAGTTCATCATGAGGGGAAAAAAGGAATTGTTTTTACTGGTCCTACCTCTGGTTTTCTTTATGAAATACAGTACAGAGAATCTCCTCAGAGCCCTTTCTGCAATCTTAGGCAAACTCTTCTTTCTAGACAAACAAAGCATAACTATTTCCTCCAGTATTTCATTTCATCTAATTCATCACTTCTCACTCATTTGTTTCTTGATCATTCATTCTGATTCCACCTCAAATGAGCCTTTGTAAATATTTAAAAGATGGCTCAGGTATAGAGAGCGCCATATCATAGTGGCTAACCCCTCCTCCTCTTCCTAACACCAGAACTAAATGGTATACAGAGAGAAACCTGGGACAAGTAAGAAAATACTTTTCAGCATCCATCTGGGAGAGCAACCCTAAACCATGATAGCCACAGCTAAGAACTACATAGTCAACTGTGAAGGTTAGAGAAGTGCCATCAAGCTTCGAGGCAAATACGTATTGGCACTAAATTATGGCTGGAAAAACAAAAGAGCTCCTTTCAGTAAGCAGTTAACAAGGAATCCAGGATTCTCAATGGAAGTGAAAG
This sequence comes from Neophocaena asiaeorientalis asiaeorientalis, assembly GCF_003031525.2. Taxonomy (NCBI): domain Eukaryota; kingdom Metazoa; phylum Chordata; class Mammalia; order Artiodactyla; family Phocoenidae; genus Neophocaena; species Neophocaena asiaeorientalis. The sequence continues at coordinate 1,112,807 of NW_020175669.1, forward strand.
CCTGTGTTTAAGCAAAACCACAGAATGGTCGTGCCCATTTCATTTTCTTTAGCTTTCTTAATAAATTTCTATTTATGCTCCCTTGATGTCACCAACTCAAACTTCAGAGTCTCAGTAGGTTTACCCACATTTCAGCATAGAAAAACTTCTAGCCATATAGATTTATGTAAATCACTCTTTGTATACCTCACTGTCTCCTGAAATCTTGCAACCAGAGCACAAACAGCTGCATATTTAAACAGTAGAGGTGGTTTCACTAACTTGAGTAAAAGTATATGCTAGGGTCCTGATAAAACTAAAGTTTCTTCATAAATAGCTATATTAGCTGGAAACAGCCACAGATTAATTTCAAAGTAGTTAAAACCTATGTGTTATAATATGGTCAGATATATATATATAAAATATATATATAATGTACTTTGAAATTTAAAAATACATTTGAATCTTCATTTTAAAATGATGATTATGAGCCAATTTTAGAAATGTCTTACATTTGAAGATCTGTAAAAGATGTCTTCTACAATCACTCTTCTATAAATAACCACACATTTCTAAGAAATCTTAAAATCAGACTGCTCTCAATAGAAAACTGACATTTTTCTCCAATAGTCTCTACTTCTGAGTCTATTTGAAAAGTTGGTCAAAGACAGCAGCCATGTGCATATGTATGGTTTTGATCTGTACTCCTGCCCTAATTCCTGTGGCTTGGACCCATTCCAGATGCTCTGCCTTATTGTGGTTTGTATGAGATCCCCTTCCCTGATTCACTGCATTCTCCTGATTGACAAACAGATTTAGATATGAAAACAAACAGTTACCTGGCTATAGTTGGTTTCTAACAGCTGCACTGTTTCAGTACTTCTAAACCATGGTTTAGAAAGTACCTCCTAAAGAAGTTTCATGTTGTGTTCAGAAGAGTGTGTGTGTGTATGTGTGTGTGTGTTTGGTATTGTTTGCTTTTGTTTTTTGTTTGATTGTTTGATGTTAACCATTTGGGAATCTTTATCATTCCCCAAGATATTCAGTAACTTTGGTGTACATACGATTTATACATTTTATGAACTGAAATTTATATTCGTATTTTTTTACGCTCCACAAATTAAATTTAAATAAGAATACACTGGATTTTAACTTCCTAAACTGGTGTGCTTTTTAATTGAATTTAGAATAGTCTACAAAAGAGTCACTTTTATTTTTGCTTTATGCATGGGAAGCATAATTCTACTTCATTGATAGATTAAAATGTTAGACTAGAGGTAATAAACTACTACTATATTTTTAGTAGATTGTCTCATCATGTCAGTTGAATTATGTGAAATATATCAAATTATTTACAATACAAGCTACTACTTATATACCACAAAAAATTTCAGCTCCCTCAGCACATCAGAATAAGAGACTGGGACTTTGCATTTTAAAATTCCTGTGGAAATGAAATGTATTTTAAGTATCAGCTCTGATTATTTAATCAGACAACTTGCATTTTGCCCTGGCTAATTTTGAAGGCTGATAATATTTTACTCATAAAAATAATTGTGCACCTGTTGTGATAGAAGCCTAGTTAAACAAATGTTAATAGGAAGGTAACTCTTTGCTTTAAGCATGAGAATACAGGTCTCTCATTACTATTACATGAAGAAACATTTTTAAAGCCATGGAATAGATTTCATTTTAAATCTCATCTCTTCGGTAGCCCTAGAGAGATATTTAAGACTATTATTAAAACATGTATAACGAATAGTTGCATATTAAGTTGAAAGGGAACACCAGATGACGTCTACTGAACAAAATGGATATGAAGTTCCTCCTTCCCATTTAATACCTGTGTTCTTCTGCCTTAGTCTATTCCTTACCAAACCATTTTAATTATATTGAATCATTTCTGTGAAAAATGTGTACTTTTCTTACTAGCTTATGATCAAAGGAGAAAATATAAAGTGGGCCTACAAGAGCTGTACCCCTCTTGCACTTTTCTTATTTTCTGACCCTTTCAGCAGTAGAGATGATTTTCACTACCAAAATTCTCTGAGCTTTAAAAAATGCCAGGCACTCATGGAAGAGACAGGCTCAGACCTCTCTTCTGTGGTTTCTACCATTTTGTACCAACTTTCTAAATTACCAACTTCTGTCTATTCAATCCATTTCCAGGTGTAATCAACTCCTAAGTACTGAAAAGAGTCTTGAGGAAGAATAATTTGTCTGAAGTTAAACTGAGACAGGCTGGGACCTGGAACCCTTTGCTGCAGTGCTGCAATGCTTGCACCTGGACAAACCTCTCCTCCAGCAACAAAATACAAAGAAACCATAAGAGACTAAAAATAACTGCATGCATGCGCAGTTGGGGCAAATTATGGGCAAAAAGATACAAAAGACTAAAAAATTCAACTGCCACTTCTGAAGAGCCGAGCAAAAACAGAGTGTTGGGAGCAAAAGCAGGGTACGGAGCATGGCCCCTGCACTCAACACCACCAGAGGGGTGGGCAAAACACCTAAGCCACCCCTCTGGCCCGACCCCTGGATACACTTCTACCCTCACCCCATATAAGGAACAAGCTTGTCCCCTCTCAGGGAGCAAGCTAGCAAGGGAACCTGTTACTTGTTCTGGTTCCCCCCTGCTGCAGCAAGGGCCCCAATAAAGCCTTGCCTGAATTTGTTTGGCCTCTTGTCAATTTCTATTGATGGGGGGCGGTGTTGAAGGCCAAGAACCCTGGTTGGTAACAAAAGTAGCTAAATTTAGAGCTCCTTTGTACACCTCTCTTGTTGACTTTTGTAAGACTGTAGCCTTGCAACTGGACCAGCCTCTTTAAGGTTATACTTAAAAGGTGATTTTATTCAAAATCTCCTAAACTTTTGAACCCTATCCTTTACAATGTTGGGTTCCTTCTAATTTCATTTTGGTTAGTGCAGTACAAGTTTACAAGCAGAGTTCAGAAAATGTGTGCATTTTTAAATGACCTGAATTCTCTGTAGTTTCCTTTTTCAGTAGTTTAATGCTGAAACATTTGGATTGAAGGGAAATCACAAATAAACGGAATAACTGCATCAAATTTCCTCAGTGCATTAAATATGCACTCTGTGGTAATTACCAACAGTAGCAGCACATTTAAAAATGTAGAGAATAATGCACAATTTATGCCTATTTCAAGGGTCTAATTCATAAAAACACCATTTGGATGGAAATACAAACATTTTATTAAATGGTTAGCCTTATAATTTTTTTTTTTAGTTCAGACAAATGACCTAAGTATGTGTGTGGGAGGTCTAGTACCATGGGCCAGTTCTTAATGTGACATATGTATGGCATGAGAATTTGGTGAAAAGCTGACTTTAGAATAAAGAAATACCCAGGATGCACCTGGCACCTGTGGTGCTAGGCACAGAGCACTTCTGGGCCTATAAACAGCATTGAGATTAATTGCTATTCCGTAAGTTTTTCTTTCAAGAATCAGCTGTGTATAAATATTATCACAACCGTGTATTTTTAAACTACATCATTTATTCAGACAAAAAAGACTAAAGTAAAATAGAGCAAATTAAAAAGAATGATATATAAAATTTTTAAATCTTTTTAATACTATTTTATGTTTACTAAAAACCTTATATATAACTTTTAATTATAAAATAATAAATTCATATTATTAAAATCTCATTTATCATACACATTACACACACAAAACATTTCACAGCAACCGTATGTCCAGAAATGGTACATGTGAAAATCCCATTTTAACAGCAGGACCTCTAAGTTTTAGCTATCACTATAATAAAATGCCAGAACTAAAATTATACGAAAAAAATCTCTTAAAATTTTGGAAAATAGAATTTGAATTGTACTTGAATAAGGCGATTTAATAATACTACAAGGGTTTGAGAGGCATGTGATAGCTAAAAATCTGTGAGATGGGAATGAAGCTGACTAGGCCTAGCCTCACTGAAAAATGTAAGCTAATTATCAATAAACTGAGTATCATTTTTGGTTGAGCAAACACTGGCAACTTAAACTATACTCTAAACTTGACATGGGAGATAACACTGATTTCTTAGACTGTTAGAACTTCCTCTTAATTTTATACATATCTAATCATTTCCTATGAAATAATTTGTGCTTCAAGAGGTAATAAATGGTTCCAGGTACTAATGGGTGGCACAAAACCAAATACTCTTGTTATTATTCCTACTGGCAAACTACTATTTACTGAGAACTATTTTGTCAGTCACTTTGCAATCACTGACAATGATACTGAAATGCAAGTATTTTTTTATACTTTATAGGTTAGAAAGCTGAGAGTAAAACAGGGAAAATTAATTGCTCAGTTTACACGATTCAAACTCACATCTGATCAACTCCACATCCTGTATTTATTATGCCATAATTCCAGTTTCAAGGAGGACAGCAACTCATTTCTTTAAGCCAGTAACTTCATCTAGTGTCTTCACAGAAACTTTGAACTCTTAGATGTGACTAATTTGCTTTGTAGTTATCATTGGCAAATTAATTTATTATCAAGGTAAATATATACTAGTCTATTTTAAGGTTCTAGTCCAGTGGTTCTTAAAGTGTGGTTCTTGGACCCCTTGTAATCCCAGAGTACCTGAGGTCAACACTGTTTTCATAATAATACTAAGACATTGTGCTGCATGTTTTAGTGTTGACATTTGCACTAATGATGCAAATGAAATAGTGGGTTAAAATTTCTGGTCCCGTAGCATGAATCAAATGCACCTACCTCTACTAGTAGTCATTGTATTCTTCACCACTATACACTTACAGTTAAAAAAAAAAACACAGAAAGTTCAGTTTCCATTAATAATTTCCTTGATGAAACAATAAAAACAATTTTATTAAATAATCACTTTTAAGTACTCATACTTAAAATATTCTGTGTGATAAAATGGGAAGCATTCTGCTGTTTATTGTACCTAAGTATAATAGTTCAAGAAAAATGACTTATGCTATTGTTTGAGTTGCATGCTGACATTTTCATATCTTTTTAGACATTTTCATATCTTTTTATACACAAAGCACCAATTTTATTTGAAAGAACAACTAAAAGACAAAATATCATTTTGCATACTTCAGTTTTGGCAAGTGAGCCTGCCACTTCAAGAAAAACAACTGAAAGTATTGGTGGAAACAATGTAATTTGAACTTTAAAGGGAAAATTAGAATTTTGGAAAACTATCTGTCATCACTACCATGATACTTTCCAAATACTTAAAAGATTTTCTGATAAGATTAGTTGTGACATTAATGAATGTAATTTTTTGATACTGTATGATAAAATGTACCAAAATAAGGTAGATCTTCATAACTCAGTAAAACAATGTAATCTAAAGGCTGTTACAAAATAATACATGGAGTAAAAACTTCATTCAAAGGTCAAACTGGAGCAATGGATTTTAATGTAAAAGTATTGACAGTTCATTGAAATGGTTTCAGATCCTACATTGGGCCTAACCTTTAAGAAACTACCATTTATGAAATTTGGTGTGGTTAGAAGAAAATTCACAATTATATGAAAAGGCTATAAGACACTTCTCCCTCTTCATATACTTCAATCAATACATTTCACAACAGATTGAATGCAAAAAGCAGATATGAGAGAGTTACTATTAAACCATATACTAAAGAGATTTACCAGAATGTAAAACAATGCTACCCTTCTCACTAAATTATTTTTAAGAAATATGTTTTTTATTAAAAAATAGGGAGTTTGGGATTGACAAAAGAATTGTATATCACTATATTGTACACCTGTAACATATAATATTGTATATCAACTATACATCAATAAAAAAGAAAGAAAAAACTGAAAAAAATCTTTATGGTGATATATAACAGGTATACTATCATAGCTTTTAAATGAATTAATAAATATTTCTTAAACTTATCAGGTTTAATTTCTAACACAATAAGTATTAATAGATATAAGTCATACAAACTAAACATTTTTAGAGTCCTCAATACATTTTAATAGTCTTGAGAACAAAAATTTTTAGAACTACAGTTCGTCATTCTACCAATAAATATTTACTGTTTCAAGTACTAAACTATGTCAACTGTGTTGACAAGTGTTGTTGGCTACCTATAGCATTTATTGATTCCCTACTCCATGCCACCCCAAACACACATATTGTCTCTAATCCTCTCAAAAAATCAGAAGTTAAAGTAAGTAGCATAATCCATTTTCTTTTGTACAAATAATGAAACTAGTCCCTTTCATTTTTTTATTCAAGACTTGCTTTCAGTCTTTTTTTTTAAAACTAGTCTTTATTGAAAAAGCAATGCCTACACATGGTTAAAAAATACTTCAGTACAAACTATACAGTTCAAATTAAAAATCCAGCCCCTGTCCCATACCCTTCACTCCCCACACCCCCAACTACATAGTCAACCTCTGTTAACAGTTTATTAAATATCCTTCCAGCAATTTTCTGTGTATATACAATTTTTTACACAAACTGGAGCATACATATGCTCTCCTCAATTTTACTCTGTCACTCTTAATAGTTCCAGAGATATTATCCTTATTAAGCCAAACAATAATTCAGTTAATATAGAGAAGCTATGCTGAAAGCCTCTAAATTAGTAACCCCATTTCTCCCACTATAATGCAGAATAAGCCAGACTTAAATTTATGTCCTGTGAGGTATTTTCACTTAACATTCAGCTTTGCTTATCTCTTTATTGGAGTAAGAAGATGCTACTAAAAATGGGACTAAATTCACTACCCAAATGTTATGAAATCAGCATTCCAAGTCATAAGAGAAGTTTCTTTCAATATGCCCAAACACATTTCCCAGATTCCTACAGCTCTGCTGTTACCCTCTCATCTCTTATTGCACTGAGTCACACCCCAAATTACAGGTGTGTATTAATGCATGTATTTTTGTATGGATGGATGGAAGGTAAACGCTATTTTAAATTCTGGGTTTGTACACTAATAGTGAAATAAAAACACTTGTATTCAAAGAATACGAACTACTTTGATAAACGAAGGTTTCACCATAAGACTAAATCTAACACACATCATTAAAGCTCCAGTATGTTTTCACTAATTCCACACAGGAGGATTACAGATGTCCTGCTAGCTACCATTTCCTGGTAAGCAATCTGAATGGCTTCCAGGAAATTGCTAATGACCTTCATTTTACTTAAAATCTAGGCTGCAATTAGTAAGAGTTTTTCTTCTGCATGCTGGTTATAATGTTTATTTTCATCACAGCAATCAGGAAGAAAAAAGTGAAATGTCTTGTTTTTGAATTATATCAAAATGTGTTCTCTTTTATTTCGATATGTCACCAAATAGACTAATACATATTTAATGTAATCATAATTGTGTAAGAATACTTTGGATCTTTTTTCCTTCTAACCAATTTTGCCTCCTTTCCCACTCGCTACTGCTAAAATTAGCCTTTTAAAAATGGAATCAATAGGAATACTTTATAAATGGTGACTATTTTTACATATAAGAACATTTTTAATTGAAATTTTTGAAACGAGATATGATTTTAAAGTTTTATGTTTTTAATTATAATAATTAACTACTAAAAAAGAAGTTTCAGATTCTTATTCAATGAATTTGAAATATTATTATGTGGTCAATATAACAATAAAGAACAATTTTAGCCAGTGCTATATTTATAGGCAGAACCTGTTATTAAATGTCAGTATTTTCTTTTAAGTAAACATTGATTTCTGTAATTAGATTCAACTGATCTTTTCCCCAACATATCTATTTCTTTTAATCCCAACAGTTAACAATGATTCTAATATATCATAATACTTTAGACCTTAATCATATAGTAGTAATTTTTGTCTGTAGCTTTTGTTTGACTTTTGATTAAGAAGACCTTGTGTCTCCAATCTCAAGTGAAGGGAGGTTTTAATTGCTTGTATGTATATCACACAGACATCAAAAGAAGTAAAAGATGTTTATAACAGAGAGCTGAGATGTTTATAAAGGAGAGCTTTGAAATGTCTACATTCATGCAAAGTGGTATAATTTTTAAAAATGGATGTTGCTATGTTATAATACATATATATTTATAAAACTAGCTGTGGTGTGCATTTATTGTTAGTAAAAAGAGTTCATGAGTTCTGCAATGATAACTCACTATTGATTACAAGATGACCAGAAAACTATGTGAAATGGGCTAAATGTGCTATTTGAGGGAAATTCCACCTTAGTAATTTACTGTGTTATTTTAGGGAAGTGACTCTTCTTTTGTGGATATTGGGATCCCTATATGGAAAATAAGTTGAATTGCGTAACATGCAAAGCTCCTTCAAATTTAATTTTTGGAGATTCCATGATTTTAGATATTACTCTCAAGTTCTACAATTACACAGATTTATACAGAAAATAGATAGTGACACTCTACTACATTATTTCATACAAATCAATGAGAAAATTACATGTACTCTGAATCTCTTTCACAAGCTGGTCTCTAGAGCAATACAGCATTTGTCTTAGAAATAACAATTTAAAAATTTCAAAACACATGAAATCTAAACATTAATATATTACTGTTTCAATCCTTTTTCCTAATGAGACAGCAAAAATCACTAGGTATGTGAACTTTGCTGATTTTATTGGAGTTAAAAAGTGACAGATGTTTTGTCTCTAAACACCTCCAGATTTTTTTTAAGTTCCCTTGGATGAAGAAATTGCTGTAAATTTGTAAATGGAAATTCAAGAAAAGCTCATTTATAAATGAATATGTAAAGTGTACAGTCACAGCTTTTGGAAGACCACTCTAGTCCTTCTGTGATTGCCTACAACAGAAAATACCAGTAACTATGAATTACTATTCCTAAAAAAACAGAGTATTCCGTAGAAAGGGCAATGCATAGAATAAGCAATCAGAGTACTTAGATATAGTTTAGGCCCTTACTATAAAGTGAACAGACTAGTTGAGAGAATTGGTAGTTAAGATAGTAACCTGTGACACTGAACACTAATTCTTTGGGAATGCTGTTACATTCATACTGACCCTTTGGTGATAACGGCACTGCTTAAGTTACTTCAAGAATAACCTACACTATTTGATCTTCAAAGGTCTATCATGCACTGAAAAAAACCATGACTTTTGTGTTCCTGCACTCTCCATCAAAGATTTATGTTTGCAATCAAAACTGAAAATGAAACCAGGCTCTCAGTGGCACATAGTAGCAAAATTATAATACATTCACATTTTTACTTCAGTACATGTACCAAGCACAACTGTAATATGCCTGCACTATTTGATGCAACACAGTTTCTAATTTTACTTCTCTTAGTAAAAACCCTAATGAAGTAACAGTGAGTAATGCTTAAAGTTTTTAATATTAAAGTATAGCAACAATATTTAGGCTCCAGAACAAATCTCTCAGACATTTTAGTTGAATAACTATAGTAAGTAATTGTGTTTCAACAATAACCTTAAAAACATTGGGAATCATTTGTAGAATTTTCCATTTAAAAGCATATGTTTAATCACTGTTTTCCCTAACAGAAAGAGACTGTCATTTTTCTAAGCTTCAGGACAGTATACCTATAAGCTCATCTACCTTAATCCCTAAATGTAAATATTGAGATGATTAGTCATAAGTGACCAAGGAAGGAAAGCAATATTTTCCTTATTTGGCTCATATCACATAATTATTTTTTCTCTCTTATCATCTGTGTGTTTGACAAACAGTTTGTGCTAACTCAAACAACCAGCATTACTGTTTCTCTGGCACACTGCCCAGGGAGGCGCCTTCACACCAAGGAGGAGATGCCAGCCACAGCATAGAGGGGCATGTATGCAAAAACAGAAGGCTGGCTAAGATTCTGCTATATAAACCACAGAAGGCTATATCCATGCATAGAAACAGAGGATGAATCCTAATGCTCTAGACATCATTTAGTATGTCACCATTGCATTTAGAAATGTTTTGTCACCATAAGTATCCTGGCATCCTCACTCAAACAAACAAGTATACATACAAATGGGTTATGGGCTTTGCCAGTACTTCTGCTTCACCTTGTATCTTTATACTATATTATTCCACCCTCTTTCTCATTCGGATTTTTTTTTTTTTTTTTTTTTTTTAGCAGCGACTGGGGGCTACTCTTCATTGCGGTGTGAGGGCTTCTCATTGTGGTGGCTTCTCTTGTTGCAGAGCACAGGCTCTAGGAGCGCGGGCTTCAGTAGTTGTGGTGCGTGGCCTTCAGTAGTTGTGGTGCATGGGCTCTAGAACGTAGGCCCAGTAGTTGTGGCGCATGGGCTTAGCTGCTCCGCAGCATGTGTGATCTTCCCGCACCAGGGCTTGAACCCGTGTCTCCTGCATTGGTAGGCATATTCTTAACCACTGCACCACCATGGAAGTCCCTCTCATTCGGATTTAGATCAAGATAAATAATTCCATAGGTGTTCTTTTGCCAAAATGGCAGAGTAGAGAGACCCTGAGCTCACCTCCTCTCACAGGCACACCAAAATTTCAACTACTTACAGAACTACTATTGATTAAAAAGACTGGAACCTACCAGAAAAGTTCTTCTACAAGTAAAGATGTACAGAAGGAACCACAACAAGATGGGTAGGAGGGACAGAGTCATAGTATATCAAGACCCATATCCCTGGGTGGGTGACCCCCAAACAGGAAAATAATTACAATTGCAGAGGTTCTCCACAAGGAAAGAGGGTTCTGAGCCCTACATCAGGCTCTGCGGCCCAAGAGTCCTGCACTGGGAAGAAAAGCCCTCAGATCATTTGGGTTTGAAGGCCAGAAGGTCTTACTTCCAGAAGACCCAGAGGGTTGTGGGAAATAGACTCCACTCTTTTTTTTTTTGTAAAACATTCTTTTATTAAAAGAACAAGTGCTGTTTACGAACTGCCCTTCGCACAAATAACATCCATTATACAAAGATACAAGATCCCAGTTATGCACAATTCCAGGCTTGGAGGTGGCAGGGGATAGACTCCACTCTTAAAGGGCACACACAAAATCTAACACGCTCTGGGACCCCTCACCTCACCAGCAGAAAGGCTGCTTTAAGACCCCCTTGAGCCCACAGCTGCCTTTGGCCACAGCCCTGCCCACCAGAGGGCCAAGGACCTGCCCCCACACACCTGCACACATGTACTAGAGCTGGAACCCCATAGCCCCACAGCCAGAGACCCCAGGACCCAGCTGCAGCCATCAGTGGACAGGCACCAGCCCCAGAATTCCCTGGACCTAGGCCCCACCCATCAGCAAGCCTGCTCGAGCCTCAGGACCAGCCTCACCCACCAGCAGTGGACAACTGCAGCCGCTAGCCTGACTTGGCAAGACCCAGCATACCCACCAGCAGGTCAACAAGGTTCAGGACACCTTGGACCCCTCAGCCAGCTGTGTCAGGAACCAGCCCCACTCACCAGTGGTCCTATACCAGCTCTGGGACCCCTGGGCCCTGCAGTCAGACTCCAGGACCCAGCTCTTCCTGCCAGTGAGTCAACACTAACCCTAGCTTCACACAACAATGGGTAGCCACCGGCCACAGGATCTCCTGGACCCCAGCTTCACCCCAGGGTTCTGCAGCCAGCCACCTCATGACCCAGCCCCACCAACCAGTGGTGGACAGCCTCCAAAAAAGGCAGGACCCGGAAACCAACTGGACTGGAAGCCAGTCATGCCTTACAGACCACCCACAGTAGCAGCCCACCACAACAGAAGGACCCATGAAGCCCACATAGAGGTTGAGCATAGACCTCTGGTGACCAGAGGGAAGTGTACTGCTGGGAGCATTGAATGTCTCCTACAAAAGGCCACTTCTCCAAGTTCGGGAAGCATAACCAACCTACCAGATATATAGAAATAAAAACAGCAAGTTAGGCAAAATGAAGTGGCAGAAGAATGGAGGAACATGTCAAAACCCCAGAGGAAGAACTAAGTGAAGTGGAGATAGGCAGTCTACCCTAGAAAGAGCTCAAAGTAATGATTGTAAAGATGATCAAAGAACTCAGGAGAAAAATGGATGAACAGAGCAGGAAGTTAGAAGTTTTGAACAAAGAGTTAGAAAATAAAAAGAAATCAACCAAACAGAGGTGAAGAATACAATAACTGAAATGAAAAATACACGAGAAGGAATCAACAGTAGACTATATAATACAGAGGAATGGACCAGCAAGCTGGAAGACAGAGTAGTGGAAATCACTGAAACTGAACAGAAAAAAGAATGAAAAGAAATGAGGACAATTTAAGAGAGCTCTGGACAACGTCAAAAATACTAACATTACATTATAGGGGTCCAGAAGGAGAAGAGAGAGAAAGGGGCAGATAACATACATGAAGACATAAGAGCTGAAAACTTCCCTAACCTGGAAAAGAAAACAGACATCCAAGTCCAGGAAGTATAAAGAGTTCCAAACAAGATCAACACAAAGAGGACCAGACCAAGATACAATGTAATTAAAATGGCAAATATTAAAGATGTAGAGACAATAAAAAAGCAGCAAGAGAAAAGCAACAAGGTACATACAAGGAAACTTAAATAAGGCTATCAGCTGACATTTCAGCAGAAACTGCAGGCCAGAAGGCACTATATATTTATATAAAGTGAGGAAAGGAAAAAACCCTACAACCAAGAATACTGTCTACTCGGCAAGGCTCTCACTCAGATTTGATGGAGAGATCAAAAGTTTTACAGACAAGCAAAAGCTAAAAGTGTTCAGCACCACCAAACTAGCTTCACAAGAAATGTTCAAGGGACTTCTCTAAGCAAAAAAGAAAAGGCTGCTACTAGAAACATGAAAATTACAAAAGAAAGAAGCTCACTGGTAAAGGCAAATACACAGTAAAGGTAGTTTATCAACCATGCACAAAGTTAGTAGGAAGGTTAAAAGACAAAAGTAGTAAAATCATCTATATTCACAATAAGCAGTTAAGGGATACACAAAACAAATAGATGTAAAATCTGATGTCAAAAACAGCAATCATGAGGGGAGGAGAGTAAAAAATACAGCATTGTTAGAATGCAATTAGAATTAAGAGATCAGCAACTTAAAATAATTATTCATATATTAATTTTGTTATATACAAACGTCATGGTAACCCCAAACCAAAAATCTGTAATAGCACACACAAAAAAGAGAAAGGAATCCAAGCAACACTAAAGATAGGAATCAAATCACAAGAGAAGAGAACCAAAGAAGAAAGGAACAGAAAAGAACTACAAAACAACCCTAAAACAATTAAGAAAATGGCAAAAAGTAGATACATATCAATAATTACTTTAAGTGTTAATTGACTAAATGCTCCAATCAAAAGACACAGAGTGGCTGAAGGGATACAAAAAAAAAAAAAAAAAAAAGACCTGTATATACACTGTCTACAAGATATTCACTTCAGATCTAAAGACACACACAGATTGAAAGTGAGAGGATGAAAAAGGGTGTTCCATGCAAACGGAAATCAAAAGAAAGCCAGGGTAGCAATACTTACATTAGACAAAATAGACTTTAAAACAAAGACTGTTACAAGAGACAAATAAGGACATTACATAATGATCAAGGGATCAATCCAAGAAGATATAACAATTGTAAATATATATGCATCCAACATAAATCACTTAAACACATAAAGCAAATATTAATAGAAATAAAGGGAGAAATTGACATTAACCCAGTAATAGTAGGGAATTTTAACACCCCATTTACATCAATGGACAGATCTTCCAGGCAGAAAATCAATAAGGAAACACTGGCCTTAAATGACACATTAGATGAGATAGACTTAATATATATAGAATACTGCATCCAAAAGCAGCAGAGTACACATTCATTTCAAGTGCAAATGGAACATTCTTCAGGATAGATCACATGCTAGGCCACAAAATAAGTCTTTCTAAATTTCAATTTAAGAAAATTGAAAACATATCAAGCATCTTTTCTAACCACAATACAATAAGACTAGAAATCAACTACATGGAAAAAAACTGCAAAAAACAAAAACATGTGGAGACTAAACAGTATGTTACTAAACAACCAATGGATCACTAAAGAATTCAAGGAGGAAATCAAAATATACCTGGAGACAAATGAAAACAAAAAGGCAAGAATCCAAACGCTATGGGGTGCAGCAAAACAGCTGTAAGAGGTAAGTTTGTAGCAATACAAGCTTTCCTCAGGAAACAAGAAAAATCTCAAATAAACAACCTAACCTTAGACCTAAAGGGAACATACCTCAACATAATAAGGGCCATATATGGTCAGCCCACAGATAATATCATGCTCAACAGTAAAAAGCTGAAAGCATTTCCTCTAAGATCAGGAACAAGAGACAGATAGCCACTCTCGCCACTTTTATTCAACATAGTATTGGAAGTCTTAGCTACAGCAATCAGAAAAGAAAAAGAAATAAAAGGAATCCAAACTGGAAAGGAAGAAGTAAAATTGTCACTGTTTACAGATGACATGATACTACACATAGAAAATCCTAGAGATGTCACCAGAAAACTACTAGAGCTCATCAATGAATTTGATAAACTTGCTGGATATAAAATTAATACTGTTGTATTTCTATACACTAACAACAACTATCAGAAAGAGAAATTAAGGAAACAATCCCATTTACAATTGCATCAAAAAGAATAAATTACCTAGGAAGAAACCTACCTAAGGAGGTAAAAGATGTGTACTTGGAAAATTATAAGACACTGTTAAAAGAAATTAAAGATAACACTATCAAATAGATATATCGTGTTCATAGATTGGAAAATTAATATTGTTAAACTGATCATACTACTCAAGGCAAGGCAATCTACAGATTTAATGCAATCCCTATCAAGTTACCAATGGCATTTTTCACAGTACTAAAACAAATAATTCTGAAATGTGTGTGGAAATACAAAAGACCCTGAAGAGACAAAATAGTCTTACAAAAGAAGAACACAGCTGGACATATTACTCTCCCTAATTTCAAAGTACAACACAAAGCTACAGTAATCAAAACAGTATGGTACAGGCAAAAGAACAGACACATAGATCAGTGGAACAGAGTAGACAGCCCAGAAGTAAACCTACACATTTATGGTCAATTAATCTATGACAAAGATGAAAGACTATACAATGGAGAAAAGACAGTCTCTTCAATATGTAGTGCTAGGAAAACTGGAAAGCTACATGTCAAAGAGTGAAATTAGAACATTTTCTCATATACAAAAATAAACTCAAAATGGATTAAAGACTTAAATGTAAGACCAGAAACCATAAAACCCCTCGAGGAAAATATAGGTGAAACACTCTTTGACATTAACTGTAGCAATAGTTTTTGGATCTGTCTCCTGCCAAAGGAAATAAAAGCAAAAATAAACAAATGAGACCTAATTTAACTTAAATGTTTTTGCACAGCAAAGAAAACCATCAACAAAATCAAACGACAACCTACTGAATGGGAGCAAATATTTGTAAATGATATCACTGATAGGAGTAAATATCTAAAATATATATATGTGATACAATTCAATATCAAAAACAAACTGCCCAATTAAAAAATGGGCAGAAGGCCTCAACAGACATTTTTCCAAAGAGGACATACCAATGGCCAACAGGCATATGAAAAGATGCTCACCATTGCTAATCATCAGAGAAATGCAAATCAAAATCACAATGAGATATCACCTCACACCTGTCAGAATGCCTATCATCAAAAAGAACACAAATAACAAACGATGGCAAGGATGTGGAGAAAAAGGAACCCTTGTGCACCATTGGTAGGAATGTAAATTGGTGCCGTCACTATGGAAAACATTATGGAGGTTCCTCAAAAAACTAAAAAATAGAACTACACTCCTGGGTATATATCCTAAGAAAATGAAAACACTAATTCAAAAAGATACATGTACCCCAGTGTTCAGAGCAGCATTATTTACAATAGCCAAGATATGGACACAACCTAAGTGTCCTTTAACAAATAAATGGGTAAAGAAGATGCAGTATAAATATATATATATATATATATAGGAATACTACTCAGCCATAAAAAGAATGAAATTTTGCAATAACATGGATGGACCTGGAGGGTGTTATGCTTAGTGAAATAAAGCAGACAGAGAAAGACAAATACTGTATGATATCACTTATATGCAGAATCTAAAAAATAAAACAAATTAGTGAATATAACAAAAAAGAGACAGACTCACAAATACAGAGAATAAATCAGTGGTTATCAGTGGGGAGAGAGGGGGGGAGTGGCAAGATAGGGGTAGGGGATTCAAAGGTACAAACTATTAGATATAAAATAAATAAGCTGCAATGATATATTATACAGCACAGGGAATATAGCCAATATTTTATAATAACTATAATAGAACTACACTCCTGGGTATATATCCTAAGAAAATGAAAACACTAATTCAAAAAGATACATGTACCCCAGTGTTCAGAGCAGCATTATTTACAATAGCCAAGATATGGACACAACCTAAGTGTCCTTTAACAAATAAATGGGTAAAGAAGATGCAGTATAAATATATATATATATATATATATATATATATATATAGGAATACTACTCAGCCATAAAAAGAATGAAATTTTGCAATAACATGGATGGACCTGGAGGGTGTTATGCTTAGTGAAATAAAGCAGACAGAGAAAGACAAATACTGTATGATATCACTTATATGCAGAATCTAAAAAATAAAACAAATTAGTGAATATAACAAAAAAGAGACAGACTCACAAATACAGAGAATAAATCAGTGGTTATCAGTGGGGAGAGAGGGGGGGAGTGGCAAGATAGGGGTAGGGGATTCAAAGGTACAAACTATTAGATATAAAATAAATAAGCTGCAATGATATATTATACAGCACAGGGAATATAGCCAATATTTTATAATAACTATAAATGGAGTATAAACTATAAAATATTTGAATCGCTATATTGTATACCTGAAACTAATATAATATTGTAAATGAAGTCTGTCTCAATTTCTTTAAATGATAAACACTACTATAGGGAAAAACTGTATTACCTATACCCATGCCTGCTTTGCTATACTGCCTCACTTACATAGAAAAGAGCAAAATTGGAAGTATTTTGGTTGTTCGTGTGTTGCAGGAGGACGAAACAGTCCAGAGTCTATCTTCCCCTTGTCCCCAGTGCAGAATTCCAAGACTGGAGAATCTGAGAAGTAATCTGTATTATACTAAACAGAGGCTTTAGAGACCAGGATTCAAACCCGACATCCATAACTTTCTGAGTGACCCAAACAAGCCACTTAATTTCTCTCAGTCTAATTTTACTCACATGTAAAATCAATATAAAAATATTTTCCTCACTGGGTTGTCCAAAGGATCAGATAAAATAATGTAGGTAGTTTTAGTACATGGTTTCTTTTATAAAGTATCTCACAAAAGTATTATATTACTTACTGACAGGAAATAGATAGTATTTTGAAGAACAGTCTTAAAATTAAGAAAATTTAATAAACACTAGTATAATTTTGAAGGAATTTTAGGAGGTCATGAACATTCCACCAAAGCAGGAATACCCCTCTACATCTGTTTAAATTTTCCATTGATTTTATTTTATTAATTTATCCACTCATTTATTCATTTAATAAATATTTATTGAACAACCACTATATTTGATCCAACTGCATCAATGTTGGGTAGCCATTAATTGTTCCTAAGTTCTTTTGTATATTGAGAACAATTTCCCTATTACCTTAACCCCCTAAAACAACACAAAAATCTTATCCACTTCTATTGAACAAAACTCCAAACATCTAACGTGTATGAGGTCAAACTTCCCTAGGTCTTGAATCACTATTCACATTAAATGTCCAAGTCTCTTTACTAGTCTAGCCACTTTTGATAAATACTAATTTCACAACAGACCCCTTAAAATATGGTAACCCAATTAGAACACAATACTTTAAGATGTAACCAGACCAAGGCAAAGGTCTAATCATTTTATGCTATCTTTCATTTAAGTCTTAATAATAAATTTATTTAACAATACTCATAATAATATTAACCTCTTTTGAACATTGCTTTGAGATTACTGCTATTAAATTTATGCCATTTACAGCACTCTATCCTCAATTAATGCTGCTGTAAAAAAGAAGTTACCTATGGAAATATGATGGGGGTTAGGCATGGGATTTTCTCTTAAAGAATATTAGACAAGACTCAGATACAGGCCCACTGAAAATCTGTGATTCATTGTTTGTCCACCTTTAGCAATATTCTAACTCTTACCAAGAGTTTTGGAAATACTGCTTTATTTCACTTAGATAATAGGACTTTTATTTAAAAGCACTAGTATTTTTTAAAGTAAAATCTAAAAAGTAGGTTATTAATGTATTATTTCTTAATATGTAGTAATATTAAAGTCACCGGGTTGAAGATTCATTTTTCAGTATAGCTCATCCATTCTATTGCCCACACTTTAATTCTCCTTCTAGCACCTAACCCACCACAAAGAATTTTCCAATGACAGAGGTTGTTTCCACCCTTTCTCAGCTTCATCACATTCTTGAATCCAAAAGAAGACATAAAGTTAAGAATGACATAGAAACATAAGTTAGATAATAATATAAATATTGACTATTTAGAAAATAATGACTATGAGAATTCTAAAAGTTTAAATTTATGGGATGCATAAAGCTAGTTCTACAAACACATTCATGGCTAAAAGTGCTTTTATTAATTAATAAAAAAATGTTGAAAATAAAGTAGTCAACTTAGAAAATTAGGAGGTATCAGAAAACAGACAAAAGAAAAAGTATAAGAAAAACAAAGAAGAGAGAGATAATAAAGGTAAAAGCAAGATTAAGTAGTTGGCAAGCTGAAAAACAGCAGAACTGACAAGTAAACCTAAAAGCTGGATCCTTACTGGGGAGTAAGGGGGGAATGATAAATAGAAAAACCACTAGCAAGTAAAAATTGAGGAACAAAAGGGAGAGAACACAAATATGCAAAATTTAAATAGAATATATAACAGCAAATAAATGGAAAACTTAAAATAAGCGATATTGTATTTTAAAACAATACTAATGTTTTTGAAAATCTCAGTGAAATATACAATTTTCTAGGAAATTTTTTTCCTGGCAAAACTGACTTAAAGAGAAAAAGAAACTTTAAAAAAAAATTATCTCCATAGAAAACTCTAAGCCTAGATGTTTTATGAATATATTCTTTCAGAATTTTAAGAAATAAGTGATTCCCACTTATTTTTTTCACCTGATGAACTCAAATGTTTATTTTTATTGATTATACTAAGATGAAATCATTGTCCTCTTTTTTTATTTAAGTATAGTTGATTTACATTGTTTGATTAATTTCTGATATACAGCAAAGTGATTCAGTTATCTGGCAACAAATACATATCTGTCAATAATTACCTTAAATGTCAATGGACCAAATGCTCCAATCAAAAGACAGAGTGGCAGATCGGATTAAAAAAAAACAACCAAGAGCCTACAATATGTTGCCTTCAAGAGACCCACTTCAGGCAAAGGACACAAAAAGAATATAAAAAAAGATTCCCACTTATTAATAAGATGTTGTCTATTCAATAGTTTTACATAGCCTTCCTCCACAAAAAAGGAGAAAAAGCTTTCCAATTCCATGAACTCTGGCACTAAAATTTAACAAAGAGAGTACAAATAAAGAAAAACACAAACTAATCTCATTTACAAATACAGGTGCAAAAATAACTGTAAGGTAAGCAAATAAAATTATGCAGTACATTAAAACAAGACTACACCATGACTAATTAGGGTTTATTTCATCAGTAAATTTGAAAAACAAAAACCAATAAGACATGCCATAAACTGAAATGCAATTTCTCATAGAAACTCCTAATAAAGTGGACTAGCATGATTTTTAATGATAAAAATCATTAAATCAACAGTCAGTATAATACTTACAGTAAAATATTAAAGACAATTCCATAAGTTAAAAACTAAATAAAAATACCTGCTATCACCTGTATTATTTAATATTATTCTTGATATTCTAGGTAGTGTATTAAAAGAAGGGGTGAAAAAAAGGAACAAATAACTGCTAAAAAAGAGGAGAAAACATATCAGCTGAAATATGACTAGAGCTAATAAGTCTGACAAAAAGGGAAGTTATAAAATGAATCAGCAAAATTTACTAACACCCCCAAATATAGTAACAAAAACATAGTATTATGAAAAATATCTCATTCATAAGAGCAAGTAAAAATATTAAATATTATAAAGGAAACATCAAAGGAAAGGTGCAGAATCTGTATATAAAAAACAAAACATTGTTGAGGGACAGAAAAGAATTGAGTAAGTTATTTGGGATGGAAAGATTCAATGCTAAAAAGATTTGTTATCCCATAGTTTTATAATCTTTTTTAAAAAATCACTTTGCAATTTTAATTAACAACATATAAATCTAAGATAAACTTTAGAGAAGTATACAAACACCTTAAAGAATAATTATGAATGAGGTCTTGCAATACTTTTCAAAGATACTATAAAGCTACAGTGATTAATATAACCTAGCACTGTAAAAGTCTAAGTAGAAAGATAAATGGAATAGAGCCAAAAACTGAGAACTGGCTCCAAATATGTAATCAGTATGTAATAAAAGATGTTATTTCAAGTCAGATGGGATACGATGGGTTACTTAATAAATGATACAGAGATATTTGGTTAACTTGAGAAAAAAATTAAGTTATATCTCTGGTTGAAATTATACTCAAAATATATTCAAGATGAATCAAAGACTTAAGTGTATAAAAATATAGTCAAAGAACTGGAAGAAAATATAGTAGAATATTATATAATTTTAGACTGGGAGAAGCCTTTCTAAACAAACCCCAAACAGAAAAAAAAAAAAAAAGAGCATTACAAAAGGGAGGCAAAGATTTAACAACAAAACCATAAAGTAAAGAAAATGACAAAATATACATATATGACAAATAAAGGCTAATACCATTAAAATATACATTAAGAGCCTTAAAAACTAGACAAATCCTTTAAAGGAAAAATGGGCAAACAACATAAACAGACAATTCACAAAGGAAGAGACATTTAATACAAATAAATTCATGTAAAACTCTTCATTCTCAATAAGAATCCAAAGAATTCAAATTAAGTCAGCAATAATATGTTATATTCCCTTATCAAACTGGCAAGAAATGTTTAAAATAATAATACTTGCTACTGAGGGCAAGGGAATACTCGCAGATACTGCTGGTGAGAGCACAGAACACTATACCTGAAGGGCAATGTGAATCAAAAGCCTTTTTTAAAAAGAACACCTTCTTTGACCCAGTAATTTCACTTTTTAGAAATATATCGTAAGAAAATAACCACTAATTGACACGGAAAAGTATTAAAAAGTTACCCATGTTCAAGGTTTTCTTTATAATGACAAACAATAAAAACAACTTAAATATTGAATAAAAGACTCAGTTAAATTATAAGAACCTCACTTTATGCAATATTTTCTGCAAATAAGAATAATAGTTTAGAAGAGGACCTAATCAGGGAAATTCACAATATATCATTAAGTGGGAAAAATAGATTACAAATGAATAGTAAACGGATGATTCCAATTTTAAGGGAAAAAATTTTTATGCATAAATTAAAATGGAAAGGATATATACTATAATACAGGTAGAATGAAAAGGCAATTATATTTTCCTTTGGGTGTGTTTATATACTTTTTACAATAAATGTATATGAATTTTGTAATGAGGGAAAAATAATGAGATATATAAATACACACGCTTGAGATATACTGAACCCTGATAACCCACTGTAGTATGTTTTTCTTTTCTTTTCTTTTAATTTATTTTTTGGCCGCACTGCACGGCATGCAGCATCTTAGTTCCCCGACCAGGGATTGCACCGGTGCCCCCTGCAGTGGAAATGTGGAGCCCTAACCACTGGACCGCCAGGGAATTCCCCTAGTATGTTTTTCTTGGAGATAGTATTTAGATCACCCTAAAATTTCAGGATAATTATAACTAATTTTGGTGGCTAATAACTGATCTGATCTCGCCTACAGCAAAAATGTATGTTGAGTTTCAGCAGTGGCTGAATCAAACTATTTGAACACTACTTTAACTAATTTTTTTTCAATTTTTTATATTATTGGTATACTTTGTGTATAATGTTTATGGTGACAAGATATTAAGATGTAAAAAGAGACACTTACATAGAGTAAATCAAAATGAAAAATTTAGTAAGAATCTTATCTTCTATACCCATAAAACTGAGGGTAGTACACAAATGAAAGTTTACATTTCACATACAGAATCCAGAAAAGAAAAAGTTAAAGAATTTGAAAAGCCTAATTTTGCATGTTTCACTTTTGAGATTTATATATTTTGATTATATAAAACTAGTACAGTTTTTGCATTTTTAGAATCAAAAATAAAGATAGAAAGTGGGAGGGGGAAAGATAACCCAAAGCATAAAAACTCGATGCTGAATCATAACATAATAAAATGTTAGCTTCCACATTACTGAGAGAAAGCAAGACCCCCATCATTCACGCTGGCAAAAGCTGCCTTTGCATAAACCATTTCTGTTCTCACTGTCATAAAACCAATGACTTTGGAAAGGGAAGAAAACACAGAATGACGTGCAAAGTAGCACACACCATGTTATTGCAGCTGGATAAAGAATATGTCACTAATGACTTTCTTTCTACCCGTCAGTTTTAAGTTGAGTTTCTTTTTTTTTTCCAAAATAGCAAATGGCCTTTATGAGTACAAAACAGAAGCAGTGAAATTCAAAATAATATCCAATTTCCACTTGATTTTGATACTGCATTAGTTAATAGAATGAGTTATTAATTATTTCTTGGAAAAGATATGACTCCCTTTTCTCTTCATTTGAGTTGAACATAACATGCCTGAACACTAAGCAGTTTTCTGTAATAAATTCAAAATAATATTTTCATCAGATAGTTATCGTGAAATGTTCCTCTTAAATGAGGAATTATCCATGGGAATATTCACCTGAAGTCATTTGATAAATTCAGAAAACTAATGTAATTAAGTTCCCAAGTTGTCAGGTCAAGTCAGAGTGATGACTGTCTGTAAGGGACAACTGAAAAAATTAATTAATGACAATGGATTCTATTCATGATACCAAAAGCTAGTGATACAGCACTTCATCTCCACAAAGGAATCAACAAGAGAGAACTGGGCAAAAAGTATAGCTTCTTAACTGATAGGGCAGCTTAATTCTGTAATGGATTGGGACTGCTGGCTTCTTAACATGTTTCAAAATAATAACGTCAATCACTTATCTTTAAAAATAAGGATGCTCATTCTCATCCGGGTTGGAGATCATGAAATGTTAAGTCCAGTGAAATCTGATTGAGATTAATCAACCTACAATCCTATGGGCAGTTAATAACAACCACAGCTTTCCCTCATGAGGACTTTCTTAAGTGCCAGGCAGTTTTAAAAGCTTTACATATACTAATTCTCTTAATGAGCCTATGGAGTAGGTATTTTTATTATCCTCAGTTTAGATACAAGGAATTCAAAAGATAGAAAGCTTCAGTGACTTGCCCAAAATCACTCATCTAGTAAGTGACAGAGCCAGGATTTGAACACGTAAACAGGCCTCAGAATCCAGCCATAAACCATAAACAGCACATTCTATAAAATCCTTTTTGACAGTTACTACAGCTGACCCTTTTTGATCAGAAGAAATTCAAATCAGTGATTTGGATTCATCAATTAAGCTATTATTATCATTTCAAAAGGAAGGATTAAAATTATCTCTAACTTAATTTGTTCATCTTTGACATAACCTTTTTTCTTTTTCATACTTTTTGTTCAGTAAACTAATGAAGTAGTTTACCCTATAAGTTATATGTTTATAGACTAAAAAAGAAAGGGCAAAACTTTCGTTCTATAAACATCACAAAAGAATAAAGTTCAGGAACACACTATACATTTACCCTCTCAGATGTAAACAAATATTAGAGGTAAGAATTTAATGTTAGGGCACAGAAGATAAGCAAATGTGTTGTGGAACAAAATAATATTTCTACATTGATATGTTTGATATTCTGTATATTGTACCTTTAATTTCTCCGAGAAGTTCACTGGTATTTAATCTTTCCATTTTTTCCTTCCAATCTTTCGAAAGTAGTTTTTCCATGCAGGAGGAATCTATTAAAATAAAAAAGTAAGTATTAAAACTATTATACATGTATTTGATTAGTATTAAAATATTACAAATACAGAAGGCTGTGGAGTTTACGGAGAAATTCTGTTATTCAAAAATAAATGATTAAAGCTATTTTTTGTTGTTGCTGTTTTAACCCTAGGATACAAACAATTATATTCCGTTATCTACTACAAAATACCATAACTAAATTTTTTTTGGCTGGAAGATTATTTAAACTATTCCCACGAAAAAAAAAGATAATGCTCAATAATCTTATCTTGGTATTATAACTATAGTTAATTAATATTCAGCCAGCATTTATCACCTCTTAGACCAATTGGACAGAACAAGGGGCTTTTTCATACAAGCTTAAGTTTAGATATTATTCCTTTCAAGCCAGGTGATATTTTTTAAGTCCAAGCAAAATTCATGTGCTATTCAAGGAAGAATGATAAATCTTCAAAGGAGAAGAGACCAATCGACCTGTAACTACTTAGTCCTTAAAAAAGAAATAAACATACGGCAACTTTTGTAAAATACCCATTTAGAGTAAAATGCAAAGAAAATAAAGTCATGATGTCCTCTGTCCCCCAGTAACGAAAACAGTTAAAACTTTTCTCTTATATAAAAAGAGACGCATGATCTTTTCAAGAAAAATCCTTATTTAAACGCTGCTTGACCTATTGCATTTCTAAATAGCATTTCTAAATAGCATACTAGATTACACTTGTTTCTATTAAGATTCATAAAGTTTACAGAAGTTTAAATTTTAGAATGTTCTAATAATTAGCAAATTTTTATCAATGAGTTATGTTTTTCTCTCTGTTCAGATGGATTTGCAACTGGAGCTACTGCTTACAACTATTTACGTGTATCTTTTAAGCCTCAAATCTTAACAAACAGGCCATGTTTCCAAAAGGGAAAGCAGATTTAAACACTCAATCCTCAGTGCAAAGAACACTCCCATTAAACTTTAACATTCCAAGTGTCAAAATTCTGATAACTCCTTTTTAAAATTATATTTAAAATAATTACTTCAATTCCAAATGCCTTTTCTCTCCCATATCAGTACCTATCTCTTTAGCATTTTCCCTTTCATTTTTTCTCCAACTTCTAAATCCTCCTTGAATTTTTCAGAATGACAATAAGGTCAAGATGGATCTGAAGGGTTTTAGAAACTAGATAAGCTTTAAAAAGAAGACAGTGAGCCCCGGGTAAGAGATGAGAGGACCACTGCATGGTTAGAAAGTATTGGTGAAAACAATTAACGTTTGTTCGTGACATGATCAATCAATCAAGGAATGGATAGAATCCAGATCAGTATGTTGGGAAATCGCTGATGAAGAACAACCATATTAGCTCTCTATCACAGAAGCTAAAGTTCTTTCTAAATAGAAGTCAGCTTGATTCTATTAAGTGAAAGCTCCCTGCTCCTTCCCTTACTTCTTCCCTTCTTTCCTTTCCTCCTTCTTTCCTTCCAGTCTTTCCTATTAATTATTTTCGTAGGCTTCAACAAGTGACCTACCACTGTGATTAAAAACTGGATTCTGAGTGACCTGCTAATAGGGCCTATATGCATATGCGTATGTTCAGTTTGTATTTAATTTTCAAAATGTTCTCTTGTTACTTTTATTTTAAATTCAGAAACAAGGTGTATACTTTGTTCCACACATATTTTGTTTTTATGCTAAAGTCATAGAAAAGATAATACTAATTTGAGAGTTAAGGAGCAAAATCTTCAAAGCCATGCCTATCAGAGATTACTTTTTCTCAAATCAGGTCTAAATTTCTGGATGTAACATTAGACCATGTATAAGAATAATCAACAAAATGTCTTCAACTTCCTACCTTACTCAGTTTTGTTACTTTTTTTTAACCTTTTCATACATGTTATAACATTGTAGTAAACTGATAATCACTGATATGAACGCTAAAGCATAACTTGTTTGGTTAAAATTTGAGTTGAGTGCACATATTATAATGGTCAAGACAAAAATCCCAATTGACTAGTAATGATCCAAAATTCACAGCAAGTTCATAAACTAGGATTAGATACACACTAAATGTAAAACAGGCTAAAATATGTCTCTCATTTCTATTAATAGACCTGAAATCTTTCAGAGCTCCAGAAAAAGAATGCTGAAACTTCATGGGAGAAAAACAGAACTATATGGACAACAAGAATATACACTTCAAACATTTATCAAATAAGTTTGAAGACACAGCTTTACATAAAAGCTAATCATTAATAAAATGGTTAATAAATTCAAAACATTTCACATTCCTATTAGAAAATTAATTCTCACCATAATGCTGAGTTAATCTAGCTCTATGAGTTCCCATTTCAGTAGAAGACACTGAGGGGAAAAACATAAAGCAGGCTTTGCAAGTCTATATTTATAGCCCATGAAAATATTTAGTAACAATCACTGATTGCCTTTATCTACAGGACAATAAAGGTCACTACATACAACTTTATCAGCATTTAATCTCAATTCTGGGAGATTCCAGGAATATTCAAAACTGTGAGAAGGTCTCTTGAAAAACTGAGCTTTTTCACCTAATTATCTGTCTGCCAGACCTCTAAGGGCATACATACCACAATTAGTACTAAACACAACCCACACTGTAATGTGAAACAAGTAAGGTGAGGGAAAAAGACCAGAAGATGCAGTACCACAAGATGTACTAAAATGCTACATATGCAGAGGATACTACTGCCTCTGCCAAGACGTTTCTGACTTGAAATGAGGAAATATATGCTAAAGTTAAAAGTGAAATTTTATATTTTCAAATTTCCCACTCAAAACAATATCCAGGTAAGGGTAAAAATGAACGGTATTCATCCTCCTGTGCCACATACGTCAACTACATTAACAGGACACTAGCTTTACAGAGGCGATTCATCATATCAGACTTTGCCCCTTTCTGATCATGCACAAATGCAAAAATCAAAGAGGTCAAGATAAGTAAAGAAGTCCAGTTTGTCTTATGTCCACGCAAAGAGTAAGCCCATGTCTCAATTCAGTACTTATGCAGGATTCCAAATGGAAAAAAAAAGAACTAAACATCACCCGAATATTCTTGGATAACTCTACACAGATAAATATGCCACAGTCCTCAAAACAATGAAAAGATATACAGTATATTTTATTATCTGAGTTTGACTACTCAAATTTTAGTATGTTGACTGAGTTGTTTTCAGCTAAACAGGAAGAAACTACATACCTTTTGGAAATTATAGTATCACGATATTATAGTATGTGTCACGGTAATATGTACATATTAAAAATGAATGTAAGCCATAACACTTCAGTATAAAGTGGAAAATGCCAAAATTAATTCCTCTTACTTTGAAAGAATTAGTGTCCATAAACCAATACATATTCCATGAAATATGAGAGTTTATTATATTTATCTTGTCTAATTTTTGTAAATACTGTGATAAAAACAGGACTGAAAAATTGAGTTGCACTTCAATTCTTGCTTATTTTTAATCAAGGATGTAAAGGGTTCTGATATGTTATAAATTAATTCTCAGTTGCATAGCTTTTGTTTTTCCTTTTCCTTTGCAAATTTAAGTTTTTCTATTTCAATAACCTTTTTCTAAGGAAAAAAGGAAAGATATCATAATGGATTGCAAAGCAATGTTTCTGCTTCCTAAATACCTAGGTTTCCTAAATACCTAGGTTTCAGGCCAGGTAAGTCAGGAATGCTTTATCATGCTAATAATTAATTTTACAGTACAAGGGAAATTTGAAGTGAGAGTACGTGAGATATTTATTTCCTAATCTATATGATGATATTTTAGGAACAATTGAAAATTATTCCTAGTTAAACAAAGCTGCAGCAGTGTTAACTACTATTCTGAGCAAAATAAAGGGTCAAAGAGAGTAAATAAAGAAATCATCATTAAAATTAAATCATGGGGGAATGGGAAAGGATAATGGGAAAAATTTTTTATCGTACTTTAAAACAATTTACCTGTGAGTAAACACTTATCATTATTCCCTTTACCTCAAAGTCATAAAGCTAGAAATGCTGAAACATTACAAACATGACATAGAAAATAACTTTAAAATACCTTAGTGAGAAACAACAATGATTGCTCCCCCTGTATACAGATCCTACTGCTTTATTAACTTTTTAAAGAAAATATTAAAGCAACCCCTTTTATTTTTACCACAGGAATCATAAATTTCAGAAGCAATAAATTTTTTATGTATCCAAACAATGATAACTTATTAAAAGTATCCTTGACCTTGGTTTACAACGAATTCTGACAATATATATTTATATCCCTGCTGATCATCAATCTCACATTTTTCATTAGGAAACAGAGATGCAGATGCCAGTTACTGTACATTTTTCCACAGTGACGAGTGCTCCACAATACAGTGGGATAAAATTGGAGCTTGGAGAGCTTGAAGAGCACTCTTAAATTTTAATTAAAACCCTCCAAGCTCACTAAAAATAATTAGACACAAAAATGTGCCAGTTTTATTTTGAAGTCACTATAACGTACAAAGCACACTCCCTGACGACTGCTCATGCTCTCATTCTCTCTCTCTCTCCCTCTCTCCAATGAAACAACTGATTTTCCAAATACGAACAAGGCGGTATAAATAGAGGCTGTTTTCAATCCTGCTCTTCATGCTGGGAAGCTGACAGAAAAGACAGTAAAGTGGGTTTTTCAGACCGCACCAAATGAACCTAGAATAACTTGCCTAACCAAGAGTTCGAATCACTGACAAACTCTAGATAAAATTCAGTCTTCAAGGAACACCACGGGTTATATCACTGATCTTTTTTGATCCAAAAGCCAAACCTTTAACCTCTTAAATGTTTTTGCTTTCTTAAAATATCTCATACAATGCTATATTCCATCCTATTTTTAGCTAAGCAGCAAGAGAAAGCATGCCTTTCCCATACAGCAGGGCAATGATATAAACATCAACACAGATGCTCTGCCAGGAAGAGCTAGACTTCTCAAGCACTTGATCATTAAGGAATGCACCAACTGTTTTGGATAATCTCGTGCCAGCTCCCCTTTTGCTCCACACTCCCCTCTGGGAGTGGCCAAACTTGTCCTGATCTTAATTTTTCATTTTACTCCTCCATAGCCTCCCCCCATCCCCAAAAAGATGAGAAATGGCATTTATGCCTAGCAATGAAAAAGGCTCACTTCCCCAAACAGACCAAAACTTTTAAACAATTAACCCTCCCCTCTTCTTTCAGATAAATTACTAAGTATAAAATGCAATCTGTTTCCTTTGTTTATTCAATATGAACAATTTGTAAATGACTCAAGGATAAAATTCAGAAAATGTTGTGTTAAATTAGAACCATTATAAACATGCTAATGACTCAATGCTTCAGTAAAACACGCATGATCGGTGTGAAGAAATAGATTTAGTTCCTGTGAAATTCTGTTGTGCTGCTTTAAAACGATTTGGTCATTAAATCAGATATATTCCTTCCAGGAAAAATGTTAATTCCACAACCACTTTACTAGATAATATACTGTGAGTGTCTGTGTGTGTGTGTGTGTGTGTCAATGGGAGCTATTGAAAATGTCATTAGAACTGTTAGATGCAAGATTTTGACATGTTCATGAGGGAGAGAAAACCCCACATTTGAAAGCTGCAGGAAATACACATATAGACATCATCACACTGGGTGCAATATTCTCTCTTTGCACTGTTTTGATCTACCAAAGTCTGATAATTTTTTATAGGGACCCCTTAAAATTGGCACTTAACATACATTCATGGAAGTCACATTGGTCTATATGTGCAGGTAAGAGGTATCTCTTTCATCTGCTTTCCAAAGCTGCTTAACACCTAAAACAATATCAGAAGGATCATTCAAAACCAAATTCCTCTCCCATATCTATCAAAGTACAACTGCTACCTACCAATGCCAATATAGAAAAAGAGGGAAATATCCAGCAGGTAAATCAGAGGCTCACAGCCTCCTGCTGTAGCTGAGACTTCAGTGATCACTAAGACCAAAACCCCATTTCAGAAATGAGGAAACAGAGTCAAGATAAGGAAGTCACTTGCCTTGCCCGAGGCCAAACAGTTGGCAACAGAGCCCTGACTCGAGTTCAGTGCTGGTTTTACTGAAATGACTATTTAAAGCATTATTTGAACATCAGTTTTAGTCTCTACGATGCAGCATTCAACAATAGAAAATGAATAATTACATCTATTATTAATTGCTTCAGATATGAAGTGAAGCACTCTAGTTCTTTAGAGAAGGGTGCTAAAAATTCGAGGTATTGCAGTGAAAGTAAATAGCGTTCAACAGCCAATTCTCCCATACATACTCCATTACGCTAGTCTTCCTGTTCCTCCATATTTCATTTTCTATAACGCCTTATCTGTTTTGAACTAAGAGCTTTCTTTTCCTGAAGTCATCCACTGAGGAAGAGCTAAGATGCTGCTTAAAAATACTCTTGAACTCGAAAAGTAATTCCTTCCAAATTATATTTTATTTCATGTACAAGAAGTAAGTGTGTAGCCTGACACTATTTTCTGCTGCTCCATTGCCAAAGGCTAAGGTATTCAAACCATATGACGTGGGACACTGCTCTTTGGGTTCTACAAATGGTTGACTTCATTTTTACTCTTTCAAATACATATTTAACTGCTTTTTAAAAATTATAGAACCGTGGAAACAATGATTTTTGTGTGCCCACTGTGTCCTATAGTCCTTCTTTTGATTTCTTTGGGGAAATACTGCTGAATGCCACTATTGTCCTGATGGAGTTGTCAATCACAGGGCTTTGCTGTCTGCTTCCTACTGCTCCTCTCAGCCACACAGAGAAATTTGACCCAGTCAGAATTCTCTCCTGGAACTATCTGGAAAGGCTCTCTTATGCTCAAGTTGAAAGCTATAAGTATGTGGGCCAAGGATCAATCGTCATGGACATTCTCCCTGGCACATGGAGAGAGTCTGTATGCAATAAGAATGAATGAAACCAAAAATGCTAAGCAAAGTAGAGAGGAGCAGATAGGAAAAGATAGAGGGAAAAAACAACCTTTACATCATGTTAGCATACTTACATCCCCAAAGAGCTAAAGCCAAATTCTGCTCCTGGGATTGTTCATAATGTAAGCCAATATATTCCTGTTTTTGCTTACACTATTTGAGTTGGGTTTCTGCCAGTTGTAACTTAGCAAAAAACCTAAACAACAAGAAAACTGTAACAAAAACTGTCATACACATTCAAACGTGTTATGTTCCAAAGTTTAACACACTGAAAATCACCAATGCATTAACTTGTACTACCAGAGTAAAACATTTATTATGCAAACCTTGAAATAAGCCTCTTGCTATATTGAAAGATATGCAACAATGTTAAGGTAAAATACTATAAGACTGATATTTACAATTATTTAGCTATCTGAATTAGGATTTTCTGAACATGAGGCAACCAAAAGAAAATACAGCAGAAATAAGGTAGAAGCTTAAGGTCATTAAAAACAATAACAACAACTCCCATCTAAGATCAACAAGCCCCAATTTCAGTTTCATGTTCATCAAAACAGCTTCATTGTTCTGGTCAGTTGACTTCATGTTTAAAATTATAAAAAAAAATTAAAAAATAAGATTTGGGCTTCCCTGGTGGCGCAGTGGTTGAGAGTCCGCCTGCCGATGCAGGGGACACGGGTTCGTGCCCCGGTCCGGGAAGGTCCCACATGCTGCGGAGCGGCTGGGCCCGTAAGCCATGGCCGCTAAGCCTGCGCGTCTGGAGCCTGTGCTCCGCAGCGGGAGAGGCCACAACAAAATATCCCTTCCTATATGTTTTATTTATGTATTGGCAATCCATAAGAGATCAATTTAAGATAAGGTTATACTCAAGTTGGTTTTAAGGGTCCTCCATAATCTGGCCCTAGTGATTCATTTCCTATTATTTTTGCTACCTGAAACTCTTCATTCTGTTCAAATGAATTCACCAAACATACCTCCCTCTTCTGTACATGTCTTGTGTTTTTTCACTTCCACACCTTTGATCATAACATCCTCCTGATATTAATGTCTCCCCACTTCTTAATACTTATGAAAAACCTTCCTATTCTGTGCTACCTACATTAAATACCACCTCCTCAATTATGCCTTGATTTACCACTTGAAGCATAAAATTCTCATCCTCTGAAAAGCAAAGTAGCACTTGCTGAGCACATATTATCTCTCAGGCACTGTATTTTTTACATTTTTTTCATGTATCAACTCATTAACTCAATTTCATAACTCTTCTACATCTACCACTGCTATTACTTACCAATTTTACCACCATATGATTAGATATATGGTCAAGTTCATACTATATTACCTAACTAAATATTAAGTTCCTTGATGGTCAGGGAATGTTTCCAATACCACTTTGTGTTCTTCCATATTACTTAAGCTCTGCACATAGTAAGTACTAAAACAAATTCTTTAATATACTAAAGAAGATCACTTTGTGTGTGTTAAGGAGTGACAGAACTACTTTTTTATTAACTATATTGATAAATAATTTAATATACATCATATAATAAATGCACCCATCTTAAATGTGTATTTGATCAATTTTGTCAAATTACACATTCATGTAGCTGCCACCACAAAGAAAATATAGAACATTTCCAAAAAGTTACTGTATGCTCCCTTTCAGTCATTTATCCATAATCCTAACCCAGGCAACCACCGATCTGACTTCTATTGCTATAGAATAATTTTGCCTACTCTTGAATTTTATAAAAATGAAAGTATACAGTATGTACTTTTTGGATATGAATCCTTCCAAATAGCATAAAATTTTTGAGATTCAATCATGTTGCAGCATGTATTAGTACTTTGGTCCTTTGTGTTAATGGGTAGACTTCCATTGTATAAATACACCACAAATTGTTTATCCATTCATCTGTTTTTGGACATGTGGGTTTCTCCCACTTTGGGGCTATTATGAAAATCCATTCATAAGTCTTTTTATAAATATACATCTCTTTTTTCCCTCTAAAAATGGAATTTCTTCTAAACGTGGGGTCGTTATAGGCCTGACTTTATAAGAAACTGCCAAAAAGTTTTCCGAAGGGGCTGCATCATTTTACACTTCCACCAACAATGCATAAGAGGGTCTAGTTGCTTTATACCCTCATTAACACTTCTTAGCATTGCTACTTTAATTTTAGTCATTCTAGTGAGTGTATAGTGGTATCTCAGTGTGGTTTTAACTTACATTTACATTTCCACAATGACTAAAGAATAAAATATACTTTCATGTGCTTATTGACTGTGTGTATATCTACTTTTGTGAAGTGTTGTTCAAATATTTTACCCATTTTTATATTTAATC
This sequence comes from Neophocaena asiaeorientalis asiaeorientalis, assembly GCF_003031525.2. NCBI lineage: Eukaryota > Metazoa > Chordata > Mammalia > Artiodactyla > Phocoenidae > Neophocaena > Neophocaena asiaeorientalis. Next base: position 1,146,287 of record NW_020175669.1, read on the forward strand.
ATTTGTCTTCTTTTTAGCGAGTTTTAAGTTATTTATATTTATATATGCTTTATAAATTACATATTTACACAATTATATATATATAATATATATAATTTATTACATAAGTTATTTATGAATATAAACAGATACATATCTTTTATATATTTATATGCATTGTGAATATTTTTACCTAGTCTGCAGTATGCCTCTTTATTTTCACAGTGTATCTTTTGAGGATCCATTGTTTCTTAATTTGATATCATCCAATTATCAAAGTTTTTTCTTTATGATTAGTGTTTTCATCTAAGAAATCTTTACCTACACCAAGATCACAAAGTATTCTATATTTTCCTCTAGAAGCTTTATATTTTAGTTTTATATTTAGATCTGTGATCCATTCTGTTATTTCGTGTGCATAGGTCTATTTCTGGATTCCCTGTTCTGTTTTACTGATCAATTCATTATCCTTATACCAATACCAAACTATTTTGATTACTGAGCTTTATAGTAAGTCTTGCAATCACATAGAATTAGTCCTCCATGTTTGTTCTTCTATTTCAAATTTGCTTTGGCTATCCTTGGTCCTTTGCATTTCCATTTGAATTTTAGAATCAGCTTGCCCACCTCCCCCCCAAAAAACACCTTGGATTTTATTGGATTTGCCTTGAATCTACAGGTCACTTTCATCCTTTATTACTTTTAATATAAATATTGAAAGCTATGAATTTCCCTCAAAGTACTGTTTTAATTTCATCCCACATATTTTGTTAGGTTATGTTTTCATTATCATTCAGTTTAATATATTTTACAATTTTCCTTGTTCTTTTTCTTTGTTATATGGTTTAGTTATATGTATGTGGTTTAGTGGCCAAACATTTGGGATTTTTAAAATTTTCCTTTTGTTATCTATTTGTAATTTATTTCCATTGAGAACAAGGAATATACTTTACATAATTTCAGTCCTTTTATGTTTATTGAGACTTGTTTTATGGCCTAGCCTATGCTTTATCTAGTGAGATTTGAATACACACTTGAAATGAATAACTATTCTGCAATTTTGAGTGTAATACTCTATCAGTATCAATTAGGTCAAACTGATGGATAATGTTGTTTGGGTCTTCTATATTCTTATGGATTTTCTGTCTTTTTTTTTTTTTCAAATTCTGAAAGAGGAGTATTGAAATCTCCAACAATAATTAGATGGGAGACTTGTCTTTTTTTTCTTTCAGTCTGTCAACTTTTGCTTCATGTATTTTGAGCCTCTGTTTTTAGATGCATATACATTTAGAAACGTTATGTCTTCTTGATGACCTAGCTCTTTAATCATTATGAAATATCTTTTTGATCTCTGGTAATATTCCTTTTTCTGCAGTCTACTTTTATATTAACATAACCACTTCAGCTTTCTTATCATTAGTGTTGGCATGGTGTATCTTCACCCATCCTTTTACTTCAAACCTATCTACATCTTTATATTTACTGTGTTTCTTGTAGTCAGTATATTAATTGATTCTTGTTTTTTAATCCAATTTGATAATCTCTACCTTTCAAAGTTAGAACAATTAGTCCATTTACATTTAATGTAATTATTGTTAATAGAGTTTAAGTCTACCATTTTGCTATTTTTTCTATATTTTTCATCTGTACTTTGTTCCTTTTATCCTATTTCCTTGTCTTTTAATTAAATTAACTTTTTAGAATTAATTTATCTCCTCTATTGGTTTATCAGTTATACCTCTTTATTTCATTATCTTATTGGTTGGTCAAGAATTTATAATATGTATCTTTAACTTACAACAGTCTATCATCAAGTAATATACCATTTTAGATACAATGTAAGAAACTTAAAAATGCTCCATCTTTTGTGCTATTGTTGTCATACATACTACTTTTACATGTTTTAAACTCCATAATAAATTGTTACTGTTTTTGCTATTGAGCAAATTATAGCTAAATTAATTATTAGAAAGTATTAGAAAATGCCTTCAGATTTACCATTTTCAGTACTCTTCATTTCTTTTTAAAAACCTAAGTTTTCATCTAGAATTATTTTCCTTTAGCCTGACAAAATTTCATTAAAATTTTCCATAGAGAAAACTTGCTGGCAGTAAATTCTCCAAACTTTGTTTGTCTGAAATGTCTGTATTTCACCTTCAGGTGAAATTCAGGTGAATATTCAGGTGAAGAATATTTTTAATAAATATAGAATTCAAGGTTATTTTTTTTCTTTTAGGACTCCAAAAGATGCCATTGCAATGTCTCTGACTTGTATTTTTTCTGATGTGAAGTCAGGGACAATTTCTATCTTTGTCCCACTATAAACAGTGTATCTTTGGCCACTTTTAAGATTCTCTTACATTAGTTTTCACCAATTTTATTTTGGTGTCCTTTGATATACATTTTTCTTTGTGTTTATCCTTCTTGGACCTAGAGATTTATATTTTTGACAAATCTGGAATGTTTTCAGCCATTTTGTCTTAAAATATATATATATAAATCTGGTCTATCCTCTCTAGGTACTCTAATTGCACATGATACACCATTAGTTCTTAAAAGCTATGAGGCTCTGTTTATTTTTTTTTTTTTTCCCTGCCTTTTTTCTCTCTGTGCTCCAGTCTGGATGGTTTCTATTACCCTGTCTTTAGTTTAACTAATCTTTTAATGTACAGCTAATTATGTGCATTTAAATTCTTCAAGTACTTTTTTTAATTTTAAGATATTGTATTTTTCACTTCTTGGATTTTTAAATTTTTTATTTTATTGTTTCCATTTCTCTCTTCAATATGTTCATATTTTCCTTCAATCCTTGAGTATATCTATATGGTAATTTTAAAGTCATTGTCTGCTAATTCTAATATTACCTGTGTAATTTCTTAGTCTCTTTCTATTGACTGATTTTTGCTTCTTCATATGTCTAGTATTTTATTGTATATTGGGCAACAAGTATATTATGTTGCTGAGTGTTTGGAATTTGTTCTTTTCCTTTAAATAGTATGAATTTTCTTCTGGTGGGTATTCATTTACTCACAGATCATCTGATCATTTTGAGGGTTTTTTAAAGCTTTGTTATGGTGGGGATAGAGTATCATTTACTCTGGGGCTAATTATCCTTATTCCAAAGATACAGCTTTTCTGGGTCTCCACTGAATGCCTTGGTTGTTTAATGAAGTCATTGCACTGGAGAAAGTTGAAACTTAAATGTATCCCTATAATGTATGAACCATGATAGTTTTGCAGTTACTAGTTTTTCTCTTCCAGGTGGTTGTTCTTTGCCAAGCTTCTTGTAGTCATACTCTATTCATGTATTGGGTTGGCCAAAAAGTTCATTTGGGTTTTCCATAAGAGCTTACGGAAAAACCCAAAAGAAATTTTTGGCCAACCCAATAGTATTAGTATTCAGCAAAAACTCAAGAGGACTCCTGATAAGACTTGTGGAGTTCTTTCTCTGTACAGCTTTCTTCACTCTCAGCATCCCCCCTGCAAATTATAGCCACTACAGTTGCCCCAAACTCTGACCCCTGATTGTTCAGGTCAGTGAGGTTGCCTTATAGTACTTGGGTTGGTTCTCCTTGCATCAGGCTCTGCTAAATGCCACCAGGTAGAAAGCCAGGATACTTAGGGCTCAGTTTGTTTTTCTTCACTCATAGATTATAGTCTCCTGCTTCCTGATTTCTAACTTCTTAAAACAGTTGCCACATATAGCTGATCAAGATCTCTTGTTTATATTAGTAGATTGAGTCTACTACCACTTACACATTTATGGCAGAAGCAGAACTAAAATATACTTTTCAAAATAATGTTATCACAGAAAATCATTCTCTACCAGTTCCTTTTTTAAAAGATAGTTTAGGGGTTTTCCCATTAATTTCATATTAATATTTTGGCTTTTTATAGGGGCATGGGCAACTAATCTTCATAAAGGATTTTGAATGTCAGTTTATTTTTAACATCTTTATTGGAGTATAATTGCTTTACAATGTTGTGTTAGTTTCTGCTGTATAACAAAGTGAATCAGCTATAGGTATACATATGCCCCCATATCCACTCCCTCTTGCGCCTCCCTCCCACCCTCCCTTATCCCACCCCTCTAGGTAGTCAAAAAGCACTGAGCTGATCTCCCTGTGCTAAGCAGCTGCTTCCCACTAGCTATCTATTTTACATTTGGTAGTGTATATATGCAAATGTCACTCTCTCACATTGTTTCACCTTACCCTTCCCCTTCCCCGTGTCCTCAAGTCCATTCTCTACATCTGTGTCTTTGTTCCTGTCCTGCCCCTAGGTTCATCAAAAACAGTTATTTTTTAGGTTCCATATATATGTGTTAGCATACAGCATTTGTTCTACTCTTTCTGACTTACTTCACTCTGTATGACACATTCTAGGTCCACCCACCTCACTACAAATAACTCACTTCCGTTTCTTTCTATGGCTGAGTAACATTCCATTGTATATATGTGCCACACCTTCTTTATCCATTCATCTGTCGATGGACACTTAGGTTGCTTCCATGTCCTGGCTCCTGTAAACAGTGCTGCAATGGACATTGGGGTGCATGTCTCTTTTTGAATTATGGTTTTCTCAGGGTATATGTCCACTAGGGGGATCGCTGGGTCATATGGTAGTTCTATTTTTAGATTTTTTAAGGAACCTCTATACTGTTCTCCGTAGTGACTGTATCAATTTACATTCCTACCAACAGTGCAAGAGGGTTCCCTTTTCTCCACACCCTCTCAAGCATTTACAGTGTGTAGATTTTTTTTTTTTTTTTTGCGGTACGCGGGCCTCTCACCGCTGTGGCCTCTCCCGTTGTGGAACACAGGCTCCGGATGTGTAGGCTCAGCGGCCATGGCTCACGGGCCCAGCCGCTTCACGGCATGTGGGATCCTCCTGGACTGGGGCACGAAGCCGTGTCCCCTGCATCGGCAGGCAGAATTTCAACCACTGCGCGACCAGGGAAGCCCTACTGTTTGTAGATTTTTTGATGATGGCCATTCTGACTGGCGTGAGGTGATACCTCATTGTAGTTCTGATTTGCATTTCTCTAATGATTAGTGACATTGAGCATCCTTTCATGTGTTTCTTGGAAATCTGTATGTCTTCTTTGGAGAAATGTCTATTCAGGTCTTCTGCACAGCTTTTGATTGGCTTGTGTGGTTTTTTCTTATATTGAGTTGTGCGAGCTGTTTGTATATTTTGGAGATTAATCCTTTGTCAGTTGCTTCGTTTGCAAGTATTTTCTCCCATTCTGAGGGTTGTCTTTTCGTCTTGTTTATGGTCTCCTTTGCTGTGCAAAAGCCTTTAAGTTTCATTAGGTCCCATTTGTTTATTTTTGTTTTTATTTCCATTTCTCTAGGAGGTGGGTCAAAAAGGATCTTGCTGTGATTTAGGTCATAGAGTGTTCTGCCTATGTTTTCCTCTAAGAGTCTTATACTGTCTGGCTTTATATTTAGGTCTTTAATCCATTCTGACTTTATTTTTGTGTATGGTGTTAGGAAGTGTTCTAATTTCATTCTTTTACATGTACCTGTCCAGTTTTCCCAGCACCACTTATTGAAGAGGCTGTCTTTTCTCCATTGCATATTCTTGCCTTCTTTATCAAAGATAACGTGACCATAGGTGAGTGGGTTTATCTCTGGTCTTTCTATCCTGTTCCATTGATCTGTATTTCTGTTTTTCTGCCAGTATCTCCAGTTCCGTTTTTCTTTCTCAAGGTTGCTTTGGCTATTTGGGGTCTTTTGTGTTTCCATACAAATTGTGAAATTTTTTGCTCTAGTTTGTGAAAAATGCCATTGGTAGTTTGATAGGGACTGCACTGAATTTGTAGATTGCTTTGGGTAGTATACTCATTTTCACGCTGTTGATTCTTCCAATGCAAGAACATGGTATATCTCTCCATCTGTTTCTATCGTCTTTAATTTCTTTCATCAGTGTCTTATAGTTTTCTGCATACAGGCCTTTTGTCTCCTTAGCTAGGTTTTTTGTTGCAATGGTCAACGTGTTTCCTTAATTTCTCTTTCGGATCTTTCGGCATTAGTATATAGGAATGCAAGAGATTTCTGGGCATTAATTTTGTATCCTGCTACTTTGCCAGATTCATTGATTAGCTCTAGTAGTTTTCTGGTAGCATCTTTAGGATTCTCTATGTATAGTATCATGTCATCTGCAAATACTGACAGTTTGACTTCTTCTTTTCCAGTTTGGATTCCTTTTATTTCTTTTTCTTCTCTGATTGCTGTGGCTAAAATCTCCAAAACTATGAATTCCATAGGTTTTGGGTTGCCATGTGTTCATTGTCATTTGTTTCTAGCTATTTTTTTATTTCCTCTTTTATTACTTCTGTGATCTCTTGGTTATTTAGTAGTGATTGTTTAGCCTCCATGTGTTTGCATTTTTTTACAGTTTTTTTCCCATAATTGATATCTAGTCTCATACCATTGTGGTCGGAAAAGATACTTGATATGATTTCAATTTTCTTAAATTTACTGAGGCTTGATTTGTGACCCAAAATATGATCTATCCTGGAGAATGTTCCATAAGCACTTGAGAAGAAAGCATATTCTGTTCTTTCTGGATGGAATGCCCTATAAATATCAATTAAGTCCATATTTTCTACTGTGTCGTTCAAAGCTTCTGTTTCTTTATTTATTTTCATTTTGGTGATCTGTCCTTTGGTGAAAGTGGGGTGTTAAAGTCCCCTACTATTATTGTGTTACTTTCGATTCCCCCTTTTATGGCTGTTAGAATGTGCTTTATGTATCGAGGTGCTCCTATGTTGGGTGCATAAATATTTACAATTGTTATATCTTCTTCTTGGATTGATCCCTTGATCATTATGTAGTGTCCTTCTTTGTCTCTTGTAATAGTCTTTATTTTAAAGTCTATTTTGTCTGATATGAGAATTGCTACTCCAGCTTTCTTTTGATTTCCATTTGCATGGGATATCTTTTTCCATCCCCTCACTGTCAGTCTGTATGTGTCCCTATGTCCGAAGTGTGTCTCTTGTAGACAGCATGTATACAGGTCGTTTTTGTATCCATTCAGCCAGTATGTCTTTGGGATGGAGTATTTAATCCATTTACATTTAAGGTACTAATCAATATGTATGTTCCTATTACCATTTTCTTAATTGTTTTGGGTTTGTTTTTGTAGGTCTTTTCCTTCTCTTGTGTTTCCTACCTAGAGAAGTTCCTTTAGCATTTGTTGTACAGCTCGTTTGTTGGTGTTGAATTCTCTTAACTTTTGCTTGTCTCTAAAGCTTTTGATTTCTCCTTCGAATCTGAATGAGATCCTTGCTGGGTAGAGCAATCTTGGTTGTAGGTTTTTCCCTTTCATCACTTTAAATTTGTCCTGCCACTGCCTTCTGGCTTGCAGTGTTTCTGCTGAAAGATCAGCTGTTAACATTATGGGGATTCCCTTGTATGTTATTTGTTGCTTCTCCCTTGCTGCTTTTAATATTTTTTCTCTGTATTTAATTTTTCATAGTTTAATATGTGTCTTGGTGTGTTTCTCCCTGGATTTATCCTGTATGGGATTCTCTGCGCCTCCTGGACTTGATTGACCATTTCTTTTCCCATGTATGGGAAGTTTTCAACTATAATCTCTTCAAATATTTTGTCAGACCCTTTCCTTTTTTTCTTCTTCTTCTGAGATCTCTATAATTCGAATGTTGGTGCATTTAATGTTGTCCCAGAGGTCTCTGAGTCTGGCTAATGCTTTATCACTTATCCGTTCTTCTGCCTCAGTTATTCTGCTATTGATTCCTTCTAGAGAAGTTTTAATTTCATTTATTGTGTTGTTCATCATTGTTTGTTTGCTCTTTAGTTCTTCTACATCCTTGTTAAAAGTTCCTTGTATTTTCTCCATTCTGTTTTCAAGATTTTGGATCATCTTTACTATCATTACTCTGAATTCTTTTTCAGGTAGACTGCCTATTTCCCCTTCATTTGTTTTGGCTGGTGGGTTTTTACCTTGCTCCTTCATCTGCTGCATATTTCTCTGTCTTCTCATTTTGCTTAACTTACTGTTTGGGGTCTCCTTTTCACAGGCTGCAGGTTCGTAGTTCCCATTGTTTTTGGTGTCTGCTCCCAGTGGGTAAGTTTGGTTCAGTGGGTTGTGTAGGCTTCCAGGTGGAGGGTACTGGTGCCTGTGTTCTGGTGGATGAGGCTGGATCCTGTCTTTCTGGTGGGCAGGAACATATCCGGTAGTGTGTTTTAGGGTGTCTGTGAACTTATGAGTTTAAGCAGCCTCTCTGCTAATGGGTGGGGTCATGTTCCTGTCTTTCTAGTTGTTTGGCATGGGGTGTCCAGCACTGGAGCTTGCTGGTCCTTAAGTGGAGCTGGGTCTTAGTGTTGAAATGGAGATATCTGCGAGAGCTCTCGCCGATTGATATTATGTGGGGCCGGGAGGTCTCTGGTGGTCCAATGTCCTGAACTTGGCTCTCTCACCTCAGAGGCTCAGGTCTGACACCAGCTGAAGCACCAAGACCCTGTCAGCCACATGGCACTCTTGTTTCCAACAGACCCTGCAGGCAGAGACCCAGGAGACTGACTGATGTGGTAGGAATTCTCACCTCTGCTGGCTTCTGTCAGGTGTCCCAGCATCTCTTACTGCAACAGCTTTGGGACAAGTAGTGCCCAGCCAGTAAAGTTGCATCCCATTCTCATCACAGCTGTTGGGTAGGAAGAAATTGCCCTCTACCCTTCTAGCTTCTTCTGGCTAGTCAAAATGGCTGAAACTCTCACCTTAAATACCATCTTCTACTAACTACAAAAGAGGGTGTCATAGATTTTTATAAGGCAGAATAGCAAGCCATAATACCTCTCTTTTAGAATAAGAGAATATCAAAGCTAAAAAAGCTACTGGAAAATTTACTGGTCAACACCCCCATGCTATAAACAGAGAAACTGAAGCCTAGATAAGGAAAGTAATTTATTTAAGATCATATTTTGTGACACAAACCTAAAACACAGGTGTCCCAGAGCCCACTCTGCTGACAGTGAACACAAAGAGAACTCTCTTAAATTCTATCTCAATGTAGCGCGCTTATCATAGTTTCAAAGATATACACAAGTAGCTGATGAGTGCTTTGAGCCCTTAACTACTCCCTGCAAAGCAGTATAATCAAGCAGTTCAAAATGGAAAGCTGGATAACCACTAAAAGAATCATAAAAGACCATGTATCAATAAGGTCATAGAGAAGGAAAAATAAAATAATAAAAAAATACATGATTAATAAAGAAGACAAAAACTGAGAAATAAAGAAACAAAAACTAGATGGACAGGGAAAACAGAAAATACATTAAAAATGGTAGACTTAAAATGAAATATCAGGAATTATATTAATATAAAAGGGCTAAATATGACAAATTTTAAAAAGATAGTCAAAGTGGGATGAAAATCAGAACCCAACTTTAGGTTGTTTATAACAGAGAAACATTAAATATAGGACACAAAAAAATTAAAAGTAAATAGATAAAAAGGGGTATATCATACAAACACTAGCCAAAAAAAAAAAAAGCTGGTATAGATTATTAATATCAGATAAATATACTTTAAGGCAAGCCATATCAATAGAGATAAGGACAGACATTGAATAATGATAAAAGGATCATTCTAACAATCCTAAAGCTAGTAAAATCAATAAGATAAACCAGCATATCTCCATAAAAAATTAGGCATATCCCCAATCATAGTTGAGATTTTAACATAGGTCCCTCAGTAGAATAAGAGAAAAATCAACAAAAATACAGAATAAGCAATATGAACAACTTACATTAACTAATTGACATATTTCAAACTCTACCCCCCAATAACTGTATAATATACATTCTGTTCAAGTGCACATGGAAATTACTCAAATAGACCACATGTTGAGGGATAAAGCAAGTCTAAGCAAATTTCAAAAACTGAAATCATGGAGAGTATAGTTTCTGACCACAATGGAATCAAAATAGAAATAGGTAATAGGAAGATAACTAGAAAATCACCAAAGCAGGATTTAAACAACACACTTAACTAATCTATGGCACAAAAAATTAATCACAATGAATATTACATAATATTTTGCACTGAATTATAATGAAAATTTGACATCTGAAAATTTTTATGTCAGATAATGCAGTTATTAAAACTTAAAATGCAAATGTTACAAAAGCAGAAAGGTTGAAAATAAATTACCTAAGCTCCATCTTAATCTAGAAGAAGTACACCAAATAAACCCCCAGACAGGGATGATGAAAAACTATCTGAAAGCATAAGTCAGTGAAATAGACAACTGTAGTAAAATAGAGAAAAAAATAAAACTAAAAGATGAACCTTTAGCAAGACTGATCAAGTAACAGGGAAAACAAATTATTAACATTAGTAATGAAAAAGGAGAAATCACTATATATTACTATAGATACTATAATAATAAAATGGATTGAACAACTTTATGCTAATAAATTTGAAAGTTTAGATAAAAAAGAAACATTTCTTTTAAAAAACACTTATTAAAATAGAAAACCAGAATAGTTCTTTATCTACTAAAGACAATTAATTTATAATTAAAAGCCTTCCCATGGAGGTGCTCTAGGCCCTGATTGCTGCACTGATGAATTTTTCTGAACATTCGAGTTAGAAATTGTACAATATTGTACAAACTCGTCAGAGAATAGAGAAAGAAGAAACACTGCCCAATTCATTTTATAAAGCTAGCAAAACCTTGACAAGTACATTATAAGAAATATACAGACCAATCTCTGTCATAAACATAGATGCAAAAATCCTCAACAAAATATTAATAAATTTAATCCATGAATATATAAAAAGGACCAAGTGGGAATTATTCCAGGAACACAAAATTGCTTAAAGATTCAAAGACCAATCAATATTATGTACCTTATATGAAAAAGGTGAAAAATCATATGATCATCACCATAGATGCAGACAAAGCATTTTATAATATTCAACACTCATTCATGATTTTTAAAAAAAGAGCTCTCAGCAAGCTAGGAACAAGAGAACACTTCATATTTTGATCATACACCTACAGCAAACATCATTATTAATGCTGAAACACTGAATGCTTTCTTCTGAGTTCAAGAACAAGACAGCAATACCTATTACCCTTATATTCAACATCATCCTAGTAATCCCAGGTAGAGAGATAAGATAAGAAAAAGAAAAAGAAACAAATGTATATAGCAGACTTCTGGTTTCCAGTCCAGCATGTAAGGAGTTTAGAAATTGTCACTGTCTTCTAACAACAACAATTTAAAATCTGAACAAACTGAAAAAATAAATAACTCTTCTTGGATGCATCAGAGAAGTGAGGTCACATAGCAAATCAATGCTCCAAGTATTGGAGAGAAGGACAAGTGGATACAGAGATTCACAAATTACAAGAGCAGAAACTCATAAGCAGGAACTTCTATGGCAACCAGTGCCAAGGCAGGAAAAGTTAAACTGTAATTTACAAACTAGTGAAGGCTTGCCATGGACAACTTAAACTTAAAAATTCCAGGGAGACCCAGTTATAGTCTACACTTTTGTGAGTTTTACCTCCAGGTGCTCTACCAGGTCTTCACAGTGAATACTGGAGAATGATTCCCTTGTGCTTCCAGTGGGGAAAGAGGAAAAGGAACCATTTTGAAATATACCAGAGCATTCTGTTCTTAACAAGGCCTACACTCAGGAGAAACAATTTTTACCAGAACTTAACATGGTAGGGTTTATCAGAACCTAACCTACCTGGGAAAGTGAAATACTCAACTCCAGCTTCCTCTAGCTTTCCATGTGGGAGAAGGAAAATACTCAACTCCAGCCCCCTCCAGCCAAAGTGTCCCACCTAAGGGGGGAGGGAAGGAAGGAGAAGCACTAGTGAAGTTCATGATCCAGGGCCACAGGGTCACCAAAAGACTGAGGGCTAAGGAATGCTTTCCCTCTCTCCCCCTATACCTCATTGTTAAAGGCCTATTTACCTTTAGTTATTTACCTATTAACCTTTTAGTTACCTTTACTAAAGGCCTATGTACCATAGTTCTTTTTAACCCATACATCATGTCTTCCTTTCAACAACAACAAAAAAAAAATTGCCAAGTATACTAAAAGGCAAAAAATACAGTTTGAAGAGATTGAATAAGCACCAGAATCAGAGTCAGATATGGCAGGAATGTTGGAATTGTCGGACCAGGAATTTTTAAAAACTGTGATTAATATGCTAATGGATTTAATGGAAAAAATAGATAATATGCAAGAACAGATAGATAATGTATTCAGAGAAATAGAAATTCTAAGAATCTAAAAGAAATGCTAGAGATCAAATACACTGATACAGACATGAAGAATGCTTTTGATGTACTCATTAGTAGATGGGAACAATCTGAGGAAAGTCTCTGAGCTTGAGGATATGACAACAGAAACTTCTAAAATTGAAAAGCAAAGACTGGGAAAAAATTAGAACAGAATATTCAAGAACTATGGACAAGGCTTCCCTAGTGGCGCCGTGGTTGAGAGTCCGCCTGCCGATGCAGGGGACACGGGTTCGTGCCCCAGTCTGGGAAGATCCCACATGCCGCGGAGTGGCTGGGCCTGTGAGCCATGGCCGCTGAGCCTGCGCATCCAGAGCCTGTGCTCCGCAACAGGAGAGGCCACAACAGTGAGAGGCCCGTGTACCGCAAAAAAATAAAAAAAGAACTATGGACAACTACAAGGTGTAACATATGTGTAATGGGAACTCCAGAAAGAGAATAAAGGGAGAAAGGAACAAAAGCACTCTTTGAAGCAATAATGACTGAGAATTCCCCAAAATAATGTCAGATACCAAACCACAGATACAGGAAACTCAAAGAACATAAAACAGAATAAATGAAAAAAAAAACAACAACAACAAAAACAAAACAAAACCAAAAAAAACTAAGCCTAGGCATATAATATTCAAACTCCAGACGATCAACAATAAAGAAAAATTCTTGAAAGAAGCCAGAGGAAAAAAACAACTTACCTATATAGAGAAGCAAAGATAAGAATTACATCAACTTCTCAGAAACCATGCAACAAAGAAGAGAGTGGAGTGAAATATTTAGTGTTGAAATTAAAAAAAAAAACTAAAATTCCATACCCTTCAAGACTATCCTTCAAAAATGAGGGAGAAAGATAAATTTTCTCAGACAAAAAACAAACAAACAACAACAACAACCCTGAGGGAATATGTTGCCAGTAGACCTGCCTTGCAAGAAATGTTAAAAGAAGTTCTTCAGAGAGAAGGAAACTATATAGGTGAGAATCTAAGATCTAAACAAAGAAAGGAAGAGCACTGGAGAATAAGTGAAAGTAAAATAGAAACTTTTGTTTTTCTTATCTTAATTGATCTAACAGATAAGTTTATACAAAATAATATAGCAACAATGTACTTGATTATATGTGTATGTGTATATATACATAAGTATACATGTATGCTTATGTGTAAGTGAAATGTGACAGATTACATTAATTGATTTTTAAATGTTGAGCCAGCCATGCATACTTTGTGGATAAATCCATACATACATAAGAGTATATTATGCTTAGGTATAAGGGAAATGATAGCAATGATACAAGGGATGGGAGGGAGGAACTAGGAATATTTTGTTATTATAAGGTACTTGCACTACCCATGAAGCAACATAGTTTTATTCGAAAGTAGACTTGGATTAGTCATAAATGTATATTGCAAACTCTAGGACAAATACGGAAAAAAATCTTTTATAAAATGAGTATAATTGATATTCTAAGAAAGGAAACAAATGGGATAATAAAATATGCTCTATTTAAGCCACAATGTAGAAGACAAAAATAAGAACAAAGAACAAGGATAACAAACAGAAAACAGTACCAAATACACTAAATATTAATCCAACTATATAATAATCACCTTACATGTCAATGGTCTAAATAAGCTAATTAAAAGATAGAGATTGTCAGAACTGATGAAAAAACAAGACCCAACAATATATTGTCTAAAAGAAACACACTTTACATATAAAGACACATATAAATTAAACATAAAGGGATGGAGAAAGCTATATCATGCTAACACTAAGCAAAAGAAATCAGAAGTAGCTATATTATTTTCAGACAGAGCAGATTTCAGAGGAGGAAAATTATCAGAGATAGAGAGGGGCATTACACAATGATAAAGGAGCCAATACTTCAAGAAGATATAATAATCCTTAATGTGTATGTGCCTAACAGCAAAGTGTCAAAATACATGAGGCAAAAACTGACACTGCAAGGAGCAATAAATTCACTATTATAGTTGGAGACTTCAATACCTCTCTATCAGAAATGGACTGTTCCAGCAGCAGAAAATCAGTAAGGATACAACTGAACTCAACAGCTCTATCATTCTGGATATAATTGACATCTATAGACTACTTCATCGAACAGTAGCAGATTAAACATTCTGTTCTCCTGGGCTTTGATTGAGATTGCTTTGGACCTAGATACAAGCAATGAAGAAGTGGAATTTGAAAATTAAAACACAGTGCATTCACATTAGCACCACAAAAAAGTAAATATTTAGGTATAAATCTGACACATCTGTTTAAAATCTATACAAAGAAAACTACAAAACTCTGATGGGAAATATCAAAGAAGAACTAAATGGAGGGATATTCCATCTTTTTGTAGGGTTTTTTTTTTTTTTAAATCAAGTTGAGGAAGTTCCCCTCTACTCCAAGTTTGCTAAGAGTTATTATCATGAATCAATATATTGGATTTGGTAGAATTCATCAGTGAACCTATGTGGGTTTTGTGCTTTAAAAGGTTATTAATTTTTATTTGATTTTATTAATAGATATAGGTCAATTCAATGTTTTTTCTTCTTGTGTGCATTTTGACTTCACTATACCCAACATCCTTTCAACAAACCATGCTAGAGCAACTGGACATCACATGTAAAAAAACTGAATCTAGACAGACATAAAACTTACACCCTGAAGGTTTAACTCAAAATGAATTATTGACCTAAATGTAAAATGCAAAACTATAAACTCCTAGAAGATAACATAGAAGAAAATCTAGATGACCTTGAATAGAGCAATGACTTTTTAGATACAACACAAAAGTCATGATCCTTAAAAGAAATAATTGACATACTGGACTTCATTAAAATTTAAAACGTTTGCTCTGCAAAAGACAATGTCAAGAGAATGAGAAGACAAGCCACAGACTGGGAGAAAACATTTGCAAAGTAATTATCTGATAAAGGACTTTTACCCAAAATATACAAAGAACTCTTAAAACCCAACAGTAAGAAAATAAACAACCTGATTTAAAAATGGATAAAATACCTGGAAACAGATACCTTGCCTGAAAAGACATACAGATGGCAAGTAAGCATATGAAAAGATGTTCAACATCATATGTTATTAGGAAATTGCAATTTAACACACAATAAGATACCACTACACACTTACTAGAATGACCAAAACCAGTGCACCTCCATGTTCACTGCAGCATTATTTTCAAGAGCCAAGACATGAAAGCAACTCCAAAGATGGATGAATAAAGAAAATGTGAGACAGATTATATACATATAATATATATACATATATACGTGTATACATGTGTGTATACATATACACATAATATATACCTATATGTACATACTATGGACTATTATTCAGCCATAAAAAAGAAATCTTGCCATTTGTAACAACATGGATGGACCTTGAAGGCATTAGGCTAAGTGAAATAGACAGAGAAGGAAAGAAACCCTATCATCTCACTTATATGTGGAATCTTAAAAACAAACAAAAAAATTAAACAAACAAATTGAGCTCACATATACAGAGAACAGATTGGTGGTTGCCAGAGGCAGGGGGTATGGTGTAGGCAAAATGAGTAAAGGGTGTCAAAAGGTACAAACTTCCAGTTATAAAATACATTAAGTCTTGGGGATGTAATGCACAGAATAATGACTATAGTTAATAATACTGTATCATATATTTGAAAGTTATTAAGTTTTCATCACATGAAAAAATGTTGTAACTAAGAATGATGAATGTTAACTAGACTTACTGTGGTGATCACCGCGCAATATATACAAATATCAAATCATTATGTTGTAATCTGAAACTAATATAATGTTTTATGTCAATTATATCTCAATTAAAAAAAACAAGGCCAAAATCCAAACACTCGATGACACCAAATGCCAGACAGGAAATGGAGCAACAGGAACTTTCATTCATTGCCAGTGTGAATGCACAATGATAAAGCTTTTTGGAAGACAATTGGGTAGTTTCCTACAAAATTAAACATACTCTTAACATATGACCCAGCAATTTCACTCCTTGCTATTTACTGAAATGAACTGAAAACTTATATCTACACAAAAACCTGAACATGGATGTTTATAACAGCTTTATTCATAATTACCAAAACGTGTAAGCAACCAAGATGTCCTTCAGTAGGTGAGCGGATAAATAAACTGTGGTATATCCAGAAAATGGAATTTTATTCGGCGATAAAAAGAAATGTGATCCAAAGCCATAAAAAGACATGGAGGAAACTTAAATGCATATTATTAACTGAAAGAAGCCAATCTGAAAAGTCTACATACTGTATGATTCCAACTTATGACATTCTGGAAAAGGAAAAACTATGGAAACTGTAAGAAGATTAGTGGTTGCCAAGGCTTATGGTGGGGGGCGGTGAGGGATGAATAGACAGAGCACAGGATTTTTAGGGCAATGAAATTATTCTGTGTGATATTACAATGGTGGATTGATGTCACTACATATTTGTTAAATCCACAGAATGTACAATATCAAAGATGAACCCTAATGTACACTATGGACTTTGGATGATGATGTAGGTTCGATTTAACAAATGTACTGCTCTGGTTTGGGAAATGACAGCAGGAGAAGTTGTGTGTGTAAGGTCAGAGATATATGAGAACTCTCTGTACTTTCCACTTAATTCTGCTGTGAGTGTAAAGCTGCTTTAAAAAGTAAATTTTATTAACTAAAGAGAGTACATATAATAGAAAATAAGAAATAAAATTTATAATTCACAGACTGATTGACAGCATAACTGGAAATTACACAATTGATTATATAACTGAAAAAAGTTTTAAAGCCTAAAATAAAGTATATAATTAATAGGTATATTTAGCAAGATTTCTGGATATGAGGTTTACATTAAAATATATTTCCACACATAGGCAAAAAATAGAAAATAAGATATTAAAAAACAATAAATCTATAAAATGTGCAGGATTTCTTTACACATACATAGGGGAAAAGCTCTTCAAACCATTACTAAAATAATTTTTAATACAAATAAATGGAAGGATATATTGTGCTAATGAATTGGAAGTCATAATATTTTTAAGATGTAAATTATTTCCAAGTTGATCTATAGACATACTACAGTCCAAATTTAAATCCCTAAATTTTTTGTAGAAATTAACAAGTAATTCTAAAATTTATGTGCAAACATAAAGGATCGTGAAGAGTCAAGAAAATTTTGAATAAGAGCAAACTTTAAAGACTATTCTACTATATGATTTTATTACAAATCTACAGGTATTACACAGTGTGCACTGGTAGACAGATAACCAATAAATATAGAATACTACACAGCAACAAAATAGAACAAACTATTACCTGTAACAATAGAGACTGTATGTTGAGTGAAAAAAAGCCCAATACAAGAAAATATACGCTTTATTTAAATATATTTATATGAAGTTCAAGAACAGACAATTTCTGGTGATATGAGAGAATAGTGATTATCTTTCAGAGGTTATGATTGGGAGGGAGAATGAGGGAGCCTTTTGGGAATTGGAATTGTTCTCTATCTTGCTATGGATGGTGGTTACATGAGCATAAACCTATATAAAAATTTACTAGGTGGTACACTTTAGTTTGTACGTTTTACAATATGTATGCTATACTTTTGCAAAAATAAAAATAAAGAATTATTACACTGTATTCAGGCATAATTCTACATGTTATATTGTGAAATGGAAATGAGTAATGTTTTGTAAAGTGAGTATCCCACTTGTTGTTGAGGTGAAATATTTAATCTAGTAGGTCTCCACAGACTACTGCAGAGATGAACACAACTACTACTTAAGCCAAAAAGAGGTCATTTGGCTATGGAAAAGCCAGGCTCCTCAGAACAGAAATGGAAATAAAATTACAAGATCCCAGAGTGTCTGAAAAATGCATGTATCTTTGTCTTGGTCTGGAAAAAGGGACAAATTGTCTAGTTCCTGCAGCTAAAAGTAAAATGATACCTTTCACATGACTATTATTATAAGAAGACAAGTAACTGCAGAATGGAATGAAAGAATCCAGGAGAGGTACAAAGTTTCTCCAACCTTTGATTTCAAATTCTTCAAATATTTACCCTTAGATAAAAGCCTAAATCTCTTAAAATGTCTTCCATGTTCTGGAACTCACTTACCTCTCCACCTGTTCTTTTCACCACTCTCTACTCTTTCCCTTCTACTCCATAATGAAATTCAGTTTCTACAATGCACTAGACACCACCTGCTAAATTCTCTCTTCCCTGTGACCTTTACATGTGCTCTTTAGCATGCCTGAAACATTCCACCACTTTCTTTTATCCAGTAACTCCTATTCATTCAGTCATAATTTAAGAGTCATTTCCTCAGGAATGCCTTCAAAAGACTAGTGGAATCTTAAAATGCCTAAGTCATGACTTTCAACAAATTTTATCGTAACTAGTTCACCATCAGTCCACTCTAAGAGACTATAAGCTCCAAGAGGCCAAGAAACACATCTATTCTGTTCACTAGCACATTCTTTGTGTCCAGCATAGCCACTGGAACATAGTTGACAACTAAAACATGTAGTCTAGTTAAAAATACGTAGAATCAATGAAAATGAATGATGAGAGGATTTAGGGTGCAGTAAATCTTACTGGGATCCACAGGATAAGCAAATAGTATTTTGTACACTTAGTTTTAATACTATGGTTTTTTTCTGTAAATATTTGCTTTGTTCTGCCATAGATTTTGGTTCTTTTAAAATATATTAGCATGTCTTGGCTATGCTTACAGCACCAAAGAAAACATTTTAAAGGAAGTCACAGATTCCTAATGCTCAGTGTACTGGTAGTAGTGATAGTAGAGACCCAAGTAAGAAAACCGTAGGGGAGGATACAATTTAAGGTGGCAGATCCAGGACACTCTGTAAGCCATCCACTCCAACGGGAAATTCTCCTTGTGGAGGTCCACTCTCATTCCTGGAGTTTGTGTAGTTTTTCTTAATAATGGAAAGTTGTCCTTTATATGAAAAAGTGACCCACAGATGAATGACAGTCAGCTTGTAAATTCAAAGCAGGATGGTTATGGCCATTGGTCTTATTAGAATCATTTCTCTCAAAGCAAGGAGAGTAAATTAGGTAATCATCAGCATTTTGAAAACTTCTACCTCAACACAAATTCTTTTCTTTTTTATCATTTTTAACCTTGCCTTATTTTCAACATTTACATTTTGAGTGAAAGAAGAATAAAAGCTAAAATTATGCTTTTGTAAAGGAAAAAAATGTTGTAGCCTAAAAAGCTAAATTAAAACCTAAATATGCTGCCCTTTCTTATTATTCGGAGAGGGAACAAGAAAAATGATAGCAAATTCTCAACTAAGCATTGTTCAAACACTGACCAGTTCTCTTGATTGCACAGAGTACAAAGCCTCTTTCAATAGCCCCTGCACAGCTTAAAGATGAACTTCATGTGCCTCTCTATCTTCTATTCAAATTAGACAACAATTAGTGGTATCAGAGGGAACCAGGTATGAACTAAACTGGAAGCAGATAATGGTTTATATGTTTATAAGTTTGGGCCCTACTGTGAGCATCAAAAGTGGGTACTTAACAATTACTTACAATAAAATGGCAAGTCATGCTCATAAACAATAAATTTCTGAAAATCAGTCAGTTCTCAGTATTCAAAGATTATGTACATCTTTTGGTCTGAATGAAATTTGCAACTAGTAGATAAATTCTGGAAATTTAATGCACAGCATAGTGATTACAGTCAACAGTACTATATTATAAACTTCAAAGTTGCTAAGAGACTAGATCTTAATTGTTCTTAACACACACACACACACACACACACACACACACATACACACAATGATCATCATGTGACATAATAGAGGTGTTAGTTAATGCTTTGATGGTAATCACTTTGCAATATATAAATGTATCAAACCAACAAGTTGTACATCTTAAACTTACACAATGTTATATGTCAATTATATCCCAATTTTAAAAAGGAAAAGATGGGAAAATATATAAACATAGGCCAGATACTGAGCTGAATTAAAGGAGACAATTACCACCAAGATGGGCAAAGAATACTCTTAGAATGTCTGAAGTTTAAGCTGAAATGCAGCATGGCTAAACAAAGAAAAATAATGAAGCCAGTCTAAAACTGTACTCTTTGAAAGTAAAGAGACAATGTCTCAGAGTGCAAGTTCTGTAATCATTAGCTAGAGCTATAAACAAAAGTATATGTTTAAAGAAGGCTGTATACTATATTAATAAACTGTAACAAGTATCTATAACTGTACACTCTTTAGCGTAGCTACATTTGCCAGGCAACATAGTGCTGCTTACATATGACATTCTATTTTACATGCAGGTGCTTGAATACACAGGTATTGCCTTTACTGTATGAAGTTGCTCTTGTGACTCACCACAGGAAGAAAAACTGTGGTAACATCCTACTGTCAGATAAATGATGCATTAAGATCAAAGTGCAGACAATAATTCTTAGGTTTTTCTTGAGTTTGATATAAGAGTCTTGAATGGCAAGATAATCAGTTGCCAAGAAAGAAAATCCTATGGTCTATGTGGAAGTCCCATACCCAGAAAATCTCCCATTTCAATCAATTGCTAACTCTAACTCTCTATTGTACTCTCAAAATTCACACAGGTCTCATATCAAGTTATCCATTGACAGGTGATTTTCCTCCCTACCACTCCCCTGCTTTAGTCTTTGTAAGATGTTCTAAAAAACTAAAACTTAAACATTTGCAAGAAAACTAAGCATTTTGATGATCAGGGGTTTGTTTCAAGTGGATTCCATAAAAGGCAACAACAGTAGTAAAATAATAATAACAATGATGATTAGGAGCTCTAAATTTTACAATGATGTAAAATGTAACTTTTTCTCTAAGATGTAACTTTTTCTGGATCACAATACTAACTGAGCCCTATAATCACTCTCATTGCCTTCCTGACCAAAGTGAAATTTCCAAGAATAATTACTTTCAGATTACCTACAGTTTTAGTTATACTATAGAAAGGGAAAGCATTCTTTGCTTCCTATTTTAAACTTTTGCGAGAAACTATTGTGAGCCATTGAATAGGATCCTTCAAGTAAGCTGCTTGTCAAATATGGAGGAAGGGATGATTCATGAGTACCTGGAAGGTTGTATATTCGTTTCCTTTAAGTCTTCAAGTAACAGCCACTGGCCACTTGGCATTTCCAGGAATTGCAGAATATCAGAACAGAATTGCAGGCCTAGGTAACTTTAGTCTTCTTTAAGCTGGAACTGCTCCTTAGTCTTTGTATTTCATAATCTTGACCAGTTATTTTGTGGGATGCTTTGTTTTTTTTCAAAGTCAGATTATGCATTGTTGGCCGGAATACAACAGAAATCATATTGTGAGTTCAGTGCCTTATATATCAGGAGCTACATGATGTTGACTTATTCTATTACTGGTTTAACTGCTTCATTAAGATGGTGTCTGTCATGTTCTTCCATTGTACTATTTTACCTTTCGTAAATGATAAGTATCTTGTGGAGAGATACTTTGATACTTTGTAAAAATATCTTGTTTCCTATAAAAAATTTTGGCCACTAACTTCAGCATTCACTGGTGATTTTTGCTTGAAACAATGATTACTATGATGGCTGCCAAATGACATTTTACTAACCTGTCATTGCTTCTACATTTACTAGTTGAAATTATGCTGTAACAAACAGCTTTCTCTCAGCCCAATATATTTATTTATTCAGTTATATACCTCAGGATGAAGTTGTGGATTATTATTTATTAATAATTATTTATTTATATTTTTTATTTACAATTACATATTATGTAATTATTTATTATTATATAATATTATATACATTTATTATTATATTATTATTATTATTATTTATTTTGCTACATTATCCCAGATTTGGCCAGTAGGAGCTTCTCCAACATTGCTCCTTTAGACATGTCCCCATCATATTTTTGAACACTTTATTCTTTTATAACATCACAAGATGCTTCCAGGTTCATCAAATATGTTCCTGCCCACCCCTGAAATCAGTAATTTTCCCAAGAAGCATCATTTCCTTTTACTGGAAAATGGTATTTAAGAAACAAGATTTGGTGCTAGGTATGCTTACTGGTACTAAGCCCTCTGAATGTTTAGTGTGCTCATTGATTCTCAGAAGACTATAAGCCAGGCAATACATTTATGTATACATACATATACACACACTTCTGTTACTCGTATTTATATCTACAGAGATTTCAAGATAGAGGTGGATGTAAACATAGGGGTATGTGGGGTATATATGTCAAAGATCACGAGTTCACAATGATACCTCCAATTCCAATCTAACACGGCAGGAATTATTCTAGCCTTTGCCCTGACCATATTTATAGCTTTCATCTCCCAAAGCAAAAAACCTAACACTCATTATCCACAATGTATTTATTTTGTTTGTTCAATCCTATAATACGTAAGTTAGTTTCAGAATGGCTAACCCACACTACTTTAAGAGACAAGCCTACTAGTAGAGCACATTTGTTTTCAAGCTTTTTATTCTTTAGCCCTAGAAAATATCGTCAAAATACTGTGTTCTAAAGCTATTTAAGTTAGTTCTACTCACTCATCATCCCATATACTTTAAGTGTGATTATGTTATTTATTTGAAATACAATTAAATTCCTTTATTTCTGCTTGTATTCGTTTTGGTTCTCCCATTCTTGTTTGTTTGTCTGTTTAGTATGAGAAAAAGTAAGATGGTTCTAAAAGTCACAACTACACAAAAGTATACTCAGAGCAGTGTTGCCCCCCCATCCCCATCCACTCTATCCTAAACTCATTATCTTTTCTACTCTACTTCTATCAATCATCTCGAAGTAACCAGTCTCAGTAGTTTCTGATTTACCGTTCTTCTGTTTCTTTCTGCACAATCAAGCAGATAAGTGCATATTTTCTCATTTCACCTCCTTTCTACATAAAAAGTGGCATTCTATAAATGATCTTTCACATTCAGCAATATATTTTGGAAATCACTCCATATCAGATTATAGATCTCTTCCTCAATCATTTTTATAGCTACTAGCACTCTATTATGTACTATGTGGCACAGCTTATTCCATCACTCACCTGTGTATGAATATTTAGGTTGTTTCTAATTATAAACAATGCTGGAGCAAATAGTTTTGGGCATATATGTTTTCATATTGTTGGAGGTGTACCTTCAGAGCAAATTCCTAGAATTGATACTACTGGGTCAAAAGAAAGTCCACATGTAGCTTTGATAGGTATTGTGAAATTCTCTTCCAAAAGAGTTGTACCGGTTTGCATTCCCTATAAAATGAAACTGCTTCTTTCTTCACAGCCTTGCCAAAAGAATGTGTCTCGTATTTTTAATTTTCAACAATTTGATAGGTTACAATTGTCATCTCAATACAGTTTTTTTCTATTTCTCCTTATTTAAAAAATGCTTTATAAGGTATAATTGGTATACATAAAACTGTATATATTTAATGTATACAATTTGATGAGTTTGGACATACGCATATATCTATGAAACCATTACCACAATCAAGGTAATAGATATATCTATCACCTCTAAAAGTTTCTTTGTATCCCTTTGTGGTTTTGTTTGGATTTTGTTGTTGTTGTAAAAATACTGAATATGAGATATATCCTTTAAAAATTTTTAAGTGCACAATACGGTACTGGTGAGTATAGACACTAGTCTCCACAGCAGGTCTCTAGAACTAATTCATCTTGCGTAACTGAAACTTTATACCAATTGAGCAACAATTCCCCATTGCCCCTCAATATAGTTTTAGATTGTATTATTTGCCCAAGATAGGGTAACAGGAGTTGGATTTACCTTCCAACTACTAAGCAAAAATGAAAAAACTTTATGGAATAGCTGTTTTCAAGATATTGGACATCAGGCAACAAGGACAGTATTCCCTGAGAAACAGGAAACCAATGAGTTCTACTACTGTCCCACCTTACTGCCAAGGAAGAGTTTCCAAGCTACAGCACAGGGAAAAAGAATCTAGCTATTTTCCTGGGTTGAGGAGCTAAAACTAAAACTGAAAGTTCAGGGAGACTAAGGTGGCTAGAATTCACAATGCAGAGTACTGGAAAAGAGGAAGCTGCACAAAAAGAGAAATCCAGGTATCTGCAGACTCCCCTCTCTCTCTCCCACGCCAGTCCTCCTCCAAGTCTGTTACTGAGTACTGATTGGTGAATACAAGTGAGGAAACTATATGAAGCCAGGAAAAGAACCACCCAAAAGGATTAGAGGGGAAAATCCCAGTAGCTCATAAAGGCCTAAGAACAGTTTCTATCTTCACTAGCCAAAGTGGAAAGTGTCATAATTCATGGGGCATAATGTAGCGTACTCAGAAATGTTTTGCCTCAGTTGTGGGGTAAAATAAGCACTAGACTAAATGCTGCCTTATCCTGTTTGATAAGGCTTAAAACAAGACCTTAAAGGATCAAATTGTTTCCAAGTAACTTAACAGCCCAGAACAAAACTCAAGAATCGTTATGGGAATACCCAACCAAGTTAAAATTCACTAAGCCTAGTATCTACTTAAAAAATACAGGCATGGGCCTTCCCTGGTGGCGGTGGTTGAGAGTCCGCCTGCCGATGCAGGGGACACAGGTTCGTGCCCCGGTCATACGATCAAGCGGGATTCATCCCAGGAAGGCAAGGATTTTTCAATATCTGCAAATCAATCAGTATGATACACCACATCAACAAACTGAAGAATAAAAAACATAAGATCATTTCAATAGATGCAGAAAAAAACCTTTTGACATAATCCAGTACCCATTTATGATAAAAAAAAACTCTCCAGAAAGTGGGCACAGAGGGAACATACCTCAAAATAATAAAGTGGGCATAGGGGGAACATACCTCAGTATACAACAAACTACAAGTAACATCATACACAATGGTGAAAAGCTGAAAGCATTTCCTCTAAGATCACGAACAAGACAAGGATGTCCACACTTGCCACTTTTATTAATCATAGTTTTGGAATTCCTAGCTACGGCAATCAAAGAAGAAAAAAATAAATAAAAGGAATCCAAATCAGAAAAGAAGAAGTTAAACTGTCACTGTTTGCAGATGACATGATACTATACATAGAAAATACTAAAGATGCTACCAGAAAACTACTAGAGCTCATCAATGTATTTGGTAAAGTTGCAGGTTACAAAATTAATACACAGAAATCTATTGCATTTATATACACTAAAAACGAAAGATAAGAAAGAGAAATTCAAGAAACAATTCCATTTACCATCACATCAAAAAGAATAAAATACCTAGGAATAAACCTATCTATGGAGACCGAAGACGTGTACTGCAAAAACTATAAGACACTGATGAAAGAAATCAAAGAAGACACAAACAGATGGAAAGACATACCACGTTTGTGGATTGGAAGAATCAACATTGTGAAAATGACTATACTGCCCAAGGCAATCTACAGATTCAATGCAATCCCTATCAAATTACCAATGGCAATTTTTCACAGAACTAGAACAAAAAATCTTAAAATTTGTGTGGAGACACAAAAGACCCCAAATAGCCAAAGCAATCTTGAGAAAGAAAACTGGAGCTGGAGGAATCAGACTCCCTGATTTCAGACTATACTACAAAGTTATAGTCATCAAAACAGTATGGTACTGGGCTTCCCTGGTGGTGCAGTGGTTGAGAATCTGCCTGCTAATGCAGGGGACACGGGTTTGAGCCCTGGTCTGGGAGGATCCCACATGCCATGGAGCAACTAGGTCCGTGAGCCACAACTACTGAGCCTGCGCGTCTGGAGCCTGTGCTCCGCAACAAGAGAGGCCGCAAAAGTGAGAGGCCCACGCACTGCGATGAAGAGTGGCCCCCGCTTGCCTCAACTAGAGAAATCTCTCGCACAGAAACGAAGACCCAACACAGCAAAAATAAATTAATTAATAAACTCCTACCCCCAACATCTAAAACAAAACAAAACAAAAAAAAACAGTATGGTACTGACATAAAAATAGAAATACAGATCAGTGGAACAGGATGAAAAGCCCAGAAATAAACGATGCACCTATGGTCAATTAATCTAAGACAAAGGAGGCAAGACTACACAATGGTGGAAAGACAGTCTCTTCAACAAATGGTGCTGGGGAAACTGGACAGCTATATGTAAAAACATGAAATCAGATCATTCTTTAACACCATACACAAAAATGAGCTCAAAATGGATTAAAGACCGAAATGTGACACTGGACACTATAAAACTCCTAGAGGAAAACATGGGCAGAACGCTCTATGACATAAATCGCAGCAATATCTTTTTCGATTTGTCTCCCAGAATAATGGAAATAAAAACTAAAATAAACAAATGGGACCTAATTAAACTCAAAAGCTTTTGCACAGCAAAGGAAACCATAAACAAAATGAAAAGACAACACACAGATTGGAAAAAAATATTTGCAAATGACATGACCAACAAGGGATTAGCCTCCAAAATTTACAAATAGCCCATGAGGCTTAATATCATCAAAACAAACAACCCAATCAAAAAATGGGCAGAAGACCTAAATAGACATTTCTCCAAAAAAGACATACAGATGGCCAAGAGGCACATGAAAGGATGTTCATCATCACTAATTATTAGAGAAACACAAATCAAAACCACAATGACATATCACCTCACATCAGTCAAAATGGCTATCATCAAAAAATCCACAAACAATAAATGCTAGAGAGGGTGTGGAGAGAACAGTATGGAGGTTTCTTAAAAAACTAAAAATAGAGCTACCATATGATTCAGCAATCCCACTCCTGGGCATATATCTAGAGAAAAACATGGTCCGAAAGGATACCTGCACCCCAATGTTCATTGCAGCACTGTTTACAATAGCCAAGACATGGAAGCAACCTAAATGTCCATTGACAGAGGAATGGAGAAAGAAGATGTGGTACATATATACAATGGAATATTACTCAGCCATTAAAAAGAATGAAATAATGCCATTTGCAGCAACATGGATGGACCTAGATTTTATCATACTAAGTGAAGTAAGTCAGACAGAGAAAGAGAAACATCATATGATATCACTCATATGCGGAATCTAAAAAAAAGAAAAGATACAAATGAACTTATTTACAAAATAGAAACAGACTCACAGACTTAGACAACGAACGTATGGTTACCAGGGGGGAAGGGTTGGGGGGAGGGACAGTTAGGGAGTTTGGGATTGACATGTTCACACTGCTATGTTTAAAATGGGTAACCAATAAGGACCCACTGTATAGCACAGGGAATTCTGCTCAATGTTATGTGGCAGCTGGATGAGAGGGGAGTTTGAGGGAGAATGGAGACATGTATAAGTACAGCTGAGTCACTTTGCTCTGCACCTGAAACTATCTCACAACACTGTTTATCAGCTATACTCCAATATAAAATAAAAATATAAATATAAAATAAAAAGTTTTTTTAATGTACTTAAAAAAATACATGCATGCAAAGAAGCAGGAAAATATGACCCTAGAGAGAAGAAAAATCAATCAACTGAAACTGAACTAAAAATAATATAGATGTTAAAATTAGTAGACAAAGACATTAAAACAGTTGTTAAAACTACGTCTATATGTTCAATAAGATAGTGGAAAAATTTTAAAGGTTAAATAGAGATACAGAAAACATATAAACAAATAAAAGAGCCAAACTTCTAAAGATGAAAATAAAAATGTCTGAATTTAAAAATACACTGAGGGGCTTCCCTGGTGGCGCAGTGGTTGAGAGTCCGCCTGCCGATGCAGGGGACACGGGTTCGTGCCCCGGTCCGGGAAGATCCCACATGCCGCGGAGCGGCTGGGCCCGTGAGCCATGGCTGCTGAGCCTGCGCATCCGGAGCCTGTGCTCCGCAACTGGTGGGCCACAGCAGTGAGAGGCCCGCATACGGCAAAAAAAAAAAAGGTAAAACCTGTCAGATTAGATTAAAAAGCAAAACCCAATTATATGCCGCTTATAAGAAACCCACTTAAAATGTAAAAGATAAACACAAATAGATTAGGAGTAAAAGAATGGAAAGACATACACCATGATAAGACTAAGTTGCTATATTAATAAAGACAAAACTGAGTTTAGAGCAAAGACCATTATACAGGCCCATATAAGGAGTGTCACTTCATAGTGACAAAGGACACGATAAGGTATGATATGACATGACACGATAGGATAGGATAGGATATAGGAGATGAAAATCATAAATGTTCTTGTACCTAGAAAGAAACAGAGATTATGCAGACCAAGGAAAGTCACAAAGATGATGTGGGTAAGTCAATAAAATTTTAAGAATTGTCAATAATATTCCCAAATTTGGAAAGAAGCAAACTGAATAAGTTTTGTTATCTTTTTTATCTTCAGCCTGAAGTGTAGTAGAAAAGGAAACTAGGAAGCAATAGATAAATAGGAAAAGTGAACAAGAGGGCTATTTCTGTCTGACAGATGTTAAAACAGAACAAATTTCTAGGTCGACACAACAAATTTGGGGAATGACCCAAAAAGCATCCTCCTGAATGAATGGTAAACCCTGACCTCATTCCCAATTAGATGAACTGAACTATGAATAAGGCAAGTTATAAAATCTCAGAAAAGACAGCTCAGCCCCAAAATAAAAGCTACATAATGCCTCAGCTGAGTTCTCCCTACTCTATTCCACTATCTTCTAACCCCTGAGAAATAATTTTCTTAAACTTCCAAACAAAAATAGCAAGGGACCAACAAAGAGGAAATATATATAAAATCCTGGAGAGAAGACTGCATGACCAACAACATTATGCTACAGAAAGATGTCATTCACATATGAAGATGAAAGGCAGGTAGACTCAACTGTGATAGAACTTTGCAAACACTAGACCCCCTAAGCCCTTCTTGGGGTTGAGAGGGAAGCGTCTCAAAAATGAAATTCAACCAATTAAGAAAGAAAGTGAAATAAAGTAAGAAAAAGGGAAGCTATAGTAAAAGAACCAGTAGTGACAACCACATTTATATACATATGGAATAAACACTAAACAACTATGGAATTATGGTTACAAAACAGAATTTAAATATTATAAACCTAGGCAATGCAAAAGTAGTAAAATAAGAAAAACTCAGAAGTGGGTGGTGGACATTTGGGAGAAATTTTAAGAGTATATATAATGCCCTTATCTTTCTAAGCAGGAAACCAACCGTTTCATTTAAAAACATATAACTTGGGCTTCCCTGGTGGCACAGTGGTTGAGAGTCCGCCTGCCGATGCAGGGGACACGGGCTCGTGCCCCGGTCTGGGAAGATACCACGTGCCGCGGAGCGGCTGGGCCCGTGAGCCATGGCCGCTGAGCCTGTGCGTCCGGAGCCTGTGCTCCGCAGCGGGAGAGGCCACAACAGTGAGAGGCCCGCGTACCGCAAAACAAACAAACAAAGAAACAAACAAAACATATAAGTAGGGCTTCCCTGGTGGCCCAGCGGTTGAGAATCTGCCTGCGTACCGCAAAACAAACAAACAAAAAAAAACATGTAAGTAGGGCTTCCCTGGTGGCCCAGCGGTTGAGAATCTGCCTGCCAACGCAGGGCACATGGGTTCGATCCCTGGTCTGGGAAGATCCCACATGCCGCTGAGCAACTAAGCCCGTGCACCACAACTACTGAGCCTGAGCTCTAGAACCCGTGAGCCACAACTACTGAAGCCCGCGTGCTACAACTACTGAAGGCCGCGTGCCTAGAGCCCATGCTCCGCAACAAGAGAAGCCACCGCAATGAGAAGCCCGCGCACCGCAACAAAGAGTAGCCCCGCTCGCCGCAACTAGAGAAAGCCTGTGCGCAGCAACAAAGGCCCAACGCAGCAAAAAATAAATTAATTAAATAAATAAATTTTAAAAAACATATAAGTAGCTTTTAAAAAGAAAACATAATTAGAAAATCTCTTAATTTTTCATAATGCCCTCCTCTGTTTTTAAATCTTGAGGGGACTCTTTTAGCAAATATTATCTCTAATACTGAAAATAAACATTTATTTTGGATTCAGCAACCCTTTTAATTCTACTTAAGTTTCTTTTCTGTCTTTTAGAATGAAGTAAAATAAAATGTATCCATTTCTATTTACAATATGATCTCATTTTTACAAAAGTCTTTCCATCTGCCCATTCATCCATCTGCCATCCACCCACTAGTCTATTTATATAAATGTTTAAGAATGATATCTAATATTGCTTACGATAATTTTTAGGTGGTGGTATTAATTTTTCTACTTTTATTTTCATATTTTCTACATTTCCTCAAAATGATATTTTTAATAACAGCAATAGAATCATTTTTCTTTAAAAATGAAATGAAGCAAATACACCAAGAGATTAACCATGTTTAATTCCGTATGGTAAGAATATAAATGATTATTCTCTTTGCACTTTTCTGAATTTGTTTAATTTTAAAACAATAACAAGAGTAAAAGGGCTATATTCATCATGCTGCCTGAAAATGAGGTTAATCCTCAGCACACAAAATGATACTACAAAGGTCACAACTAGATTTTTTTTTATCCCGAAGAATTTTTAGACAGCTGCCCCATAGGCAAAATCGCAACCCTAGATCAATTATTAGACGTTTCAGCTCCCAGTGACAAATCACCAGCCCTTATTCTTCTGGCATACAAGTGCAATGATGTAATGGTAGACTAGGCAAGGGACATTAAAAAACTACACTTCTTACTTTAAAAATCTTCATATTAGTTCAGAAAAAAATGAAAGGAAAAGAAAGAAAAGACTAATGAACAGAGAACAAAATATCTTGAAAATCTAGAATCCGGGTAATGAGTACTGGAGGGTTCATTATACCATTTTCTTTTTTCTTTTTTTGTATGCTTGAAATTTTTTTAAACTACATTTTCTCAAACCCCCCTTATATATAACATAAAGCAAGGATTCTTTGCAATTCATAAGCTCATCTTTAGAACAAAACAGCTCTTCCTTTGGAGAGTTAAGCCAATTGGTCATTAATATTTTATTGTGAATTATTTTAATCAAATAATTAGATCTTTCTCCTAGTATCACCTAAGACTACTTGTGCAAAGGGCCTATTTGATGAGGGGAAAGGAGACAAGGGTAATTTTAGAGAAGGATACATTTCAGCAAGGGTAGCCAGAGACAATAACAGGGCTGGGGGGAGGGGTGGCAACCTATACAAGGACACTAAATATGAATTTTGCTTTCTTTGAAAATTTGTCTAGTTTTCTGTTATCACTTGAAATCATTTCATGCACTGTTTTGGCTTTCCTCACGTCAGACAGTAAATACCCTCTTAGATACTACCTTACAAATAGTAATATAAATAGATTAATATTCTACTTTATGCTTATTTGTAGTCTTCTGGTAAACTTTTGTTTTCTTTCTATCCAGTGATAATAATAAGTAATTATTATTGAGTACTTGATACGATAACTCTCAATATAATATGCTATACATTTGAACTATGTGCTCTATATCAAGAATTTCATTAACATTACAAGTCTGTGGGATGAGGCAAGAATAGTAACCTCCCCAAAGTAAGACAGACAACAGGTAGTAGAAATGAGATTCTAACCCAGGCAGTCTCAGTCCAGAACCTGTGCTTTTAACCACTAAAGTGATGTTTACCAAACTTATTTCTACTATTTTCAGTAAATGTCACTCAAAATTATGTCTGAGAGGACACAAAAACATGACTCCTTAGATTTGCAAAAAACATGAGTAAGTCTTCCCTAAGCTAAGATAGAGACCCTGCCAGAGGGCCAGCAAGATTAAATCAAAAGAACTAAGCTAGAATTGTGGCCTGTAACAGACTCTGTTGTTTGGCAATTGAAAAGCCATTCACAACCCCTTTATCCTTCACCTGCTTTCCACTAGAGAGGCTTGTAAAGTTGCTTTACTAGTCTCCTTTATAGCTAGGCCCATTGACCATATGACCTAGTTCTAAACAATGAGACATAGGAGGAAGCCTGCTTTGGGGCTGCTGGGAAATTTGTTCTTACCTTGATTTAAAAAAAGAGATATTCTACCAGGCACCATCCTCTGAACTTTCTCTTAGAATGTGGGGCTACCACGGCCACCTTATAATGATGAAGGGATGGCCAGAAGAATTGCAGGGATGCAGGTCAGGTTCTAACATGTTTACCCCCCGTACCAATACCAGAAAGTGCTTACATTAGACTTATTGTTACGTGTGAAAATTAAACACCTATTTTTTTAAACTAAGGTAGATTGGGTATTTTGTTTTGTTTGTTATGTTGTTGATACTTGCAGTTGAAAGCATTCCTAACTGATTTAAGTTTCGCCACTTAATAGTTATGCCACCTGAAGCATAACTGTGCCTCAATTTCCAGCAAGAAACCAATGAGATAATGTCAAATTCAGTTTTTACAGAGTGGGTTGCCTACTAAAAGATAGCTTAATCTGAACCATATATGTCCATCATGTCTAGCATCAAGAAACACTTAAGTGGGAGAAGCTAAACATTAATCAGTGTCACCACAGAACCCTAGCTGTAAGGCAAAGCACCTAAAGGGTATGGGAAGATTATGTGCCAGGGACTAAACTATTTCCCCCTAAAAATTTATATGTTGAAGTGCTAATACCCAATATATGATTGTGCTTGGAGATGAGGTCTTTGGGAACTAATTAGGTTTAGATGAAGTCATGAGTTTAGGTAGAGATATGCAAGCCAAAAAAAAGAGCTCTCACCAGGAACAGAATCAGCTGGCATCTTGATCGTGGACTTCCAATCCTCCATAACTATGAGAAATAAATTCTGTTGTTTAAGCCATCAGTCTATGGTATTTTGTTATGGTAGCCTGAGCTGTCTAAGACACTATATGAACAGCATCTCCACAAAGAGGCCAACAGGACAGAAAGGAAAAATTGCCCTGCTTAAGAAAGTCTGCTATCTTCTACAAATACTTAACAAAAAGTGGATCTTCTTCGTAGGCTACTGACCCTCCATTCATCCCTCAGCCTAGAGCACTAACTGCCTCAAAGACTCTAAAACTTCTTTGGATCAGGGGTGGAGAAAGGAAATCCCACATTCATTTATATTCTTTCCTCCTCTGCTAGAAAGGGAATGTGAAATCTCATTTTACAGCCCATTTTCCTTATAGTAAGCATGAGAGTTAATCACATTGGGTTTGGAGTTATTCAACATGGTTTCAAATCTAGGTTCTGTCAATTATTAACTTTGTGGCCTTGATTAAGTCAATTTCATCATTTTCAAAGTGAGGATAATAATAGTATCTATATCTACTAAATGGGATCATGTACGAAAAGTACTTAGCCAGTGCCTAGCTTATTTTCAAAATGGCAAAGAATGAAAAAAATTAAAAACAAAGACCATATGCAGCTCATTCCAGACACCTTCCATTTAAATAAAATATCCCAAATGAAATGTAATTATTACCTACCTGAGAGTTTGCAAGTTAAAAACAAATAATGTTTCAAATATCTCAACAAGGCATAATTGCCTAATGAGTTTATTATCCTATAATAATGAGTTTATCATCCTATAAACATTATAATAATTATGACCTATGGTACACACATAAAACAATACAATCTACTTTCTTCCCACAAATATACACTCCATCTGATCAAATCTATACACTAGAAGGTATCACTCAGAGGTCATAGCTTAGATGCCAGACTTTGCAACAGGCCTTAACTGGCACGTACAAATGGTTGGTGAATGCTCCTCTTCCAGGTAATAACTAAATCAAGTACTGAGATCGGGGCCTCATAGCAACAACACTACATTTAGAGTTTGGAAAAAAAAAAAAAAGAGGGGACAGATAATCTAGATGGTGAAAGAAAGCATGAAGGTAAAAATAACATGTTTTAACCAAACAATTTGGACATGGATAAAGATAAAAACTACAAACCACTTTAACAATAAAGGTTCAAGTTCTAAATTATAGAAAATTCTTATACATTATCAATTGAGGCTAGAATTCAGGCCTAAACCTTACCAGGTAAAGAAAATGCAGATGGCTCCAAATATGGACAACCAAACAGAAAACCCTAGTCGACAGAGACTTCATGTTCTTGTTCAATGTACAGGTTTGAAGGGTAAGTGATGAGTCAGTCCCTGAGGAAAACTAACGCGAACTGAGCCAAAACACTAAAAGCCTATGTGAATGTCTTTTTTTTTTCTCTTAGAAGTTCTATCTACAGTAAAACTGTAGGACTCCTGATTCTTGCACTAGAATGCTGTAGTTTCTACATTACCATTCTTTTACTATGAAAGATTTAATTTATTTCAGCAACAATGAAAATGTCCCACTATTAAAATGCCACAGTTGACACACCCTAAATGTCGCAAAGGGAAATAGAGAAAAACAAGTCCAAAGGACAAAAACTGGATACTGTAAACCGAGACTTAAAGTCATTCAAAAATTGCTTTTGGATTATTTCAAACCTTTATATGACCTTATTTTAATTTGACTTATACAAAACAATCTATTAAATTTTGAGAAATTTGCAGTATATCTATCAGTAATCCCTCTTTCTCCAGTTTTTAGATTATCTTTTAAAAATAATATTATTTAATGCCTTATTTTATGTGATTATTTCTGAAGAGTTTGGCTATTATGGCTATATTCCTTTATATGCTAAATATTACATCATGTATTTGAAATTCATCTTCATAATTACAGTAATGTTTACTACTAAATATCTTTAATAAGTGTTGCCTGCCTAACTGCAAAAATATCATGACTTGAGCTCCTCAGAGACTCAGACAAAAATTTACATTTAAAAAATAACAGGATTTTAAATAAGATACAGGC
Organism: Neophocaena asiaeorientalis asiaeorientalis; assembly: GCF_003031525.2. Taxonomy (NCBI): domain Eukaryota; kingdom Metazoa; phylum Chordata; class Mammalia; order Artiodactyla; family Phocoenidae; genus Neophocaena; species Neophocaena asiaeorientalis. The sequence continues at coordinate 1,181,382 of NW_020175669.1, forward strand.
TGAAAGTTACTTACAAAATTGCACAATTTACCTATTGTGCAATAAAAGACATTCAAAACCTAACTTTTTTATTTAGCTTTTGCAAACTAGTCAATTTCTTCTTAATTTATGAAGATAAAAACACCAGTTTCATTAATTCATATTTTATGTTATAGCTTCATCACTGAGTAATGAATTTCCATAATGATGAGGCATACTAACTCTTGAAAAATCTACATTCTGATGCCATACTCAGATTTTTCTTAAGTCAGAAAATGGTGAAGACAATTTCAAAATGACCCAAAGCTTTGGTCCACTTGTGTTGCTTTTCGATGTTAAGCAGACAACAGAACCTATCAAGAAGGAGAACTGACTCAGTCAAAAAAGAGCAGTTTCCCTTCGAACACTTGACTCCAGCAATCTTGCTGGCCACACTATGGACATGTGTCTATATTTTAAGTGTGTAAGCCTTAGAGAGTTCTCTGACATGTCAGTTTTTTCGAAAATGCAGATAAAGTAATTTTGATGCCAAAACTGGTATCAAATTAGTTTTCCCCACAAAAATGTTGGATTTGGTCCTTGATTTATCAAAAACAGACTTTTATGAAAGGAGAGGCACTCAAATTGGTTAGCCCACCAAATGCTAAAATAAAATGAAAGTTATGATACTTTATTTGAGCTGATTTTTTTATAGGAACCGTATGTATGACTTTCACTTTCTAGAAAGTGGTTTTCTCTTGAACACACATCAGAACCATTCATCATAATATAATTGCAAGTTGTCAGTCAGGGCCGCACCCTTCGCTTTGTGGCAAACCGCCAACACATCTGTCAGAAGCACTCATAAGCTTCCGTGTGTTATTGTAATCCTCTACAAAGAGAACAAGCCCATTCACCGATTTCACATTTTCCACATGAAACAATGACTTGCTTAAAACCCAGTCCAAATGAAATTGTTGTGCTTCCCATAGACCATAAGCTACTTTCTCACCAAGTGACTAATCGCACCAGTAGTTAAAGGGAATCATTTTATCTTTATACAGTTGATTTCTCCATGTGCTTGATATGCATTTTTAAAACAAATAGGGCAAAGAGGAATCTCTATGTTGTATGGCTATGTGTGTAAATATACAACATGCATATATTCATAATTGCTTATAAGAAAGAATGTGATAATATACTATTCAATAAACTCCTTTTCCTTAACTGTCTTCCTTCTGTCATACAAACACTACATATTGACAGAAACCAAACCCATTTTTAGTAAGAACAAAATGTGCTCTGGTATTATAACAGGTCAGTTTAATTATCATTGATTTAAATCATCCCTACAATCAGAAAGAATCAATTCTCAACAGAGTAGCACAGTGGAAAGAGTATAAAATTCCTTGTAGCTACCATCACTCAGGAGTTAAACAGAGTTATTTTATTCACTCTCTATCTGGCCTTCCAAAGAAGTTTCCGAGTATCAGGAGAAGTAAAGTCTAAAATCTTTAACACCAACAGAATAAACCTCTTGTAAAAAAAATACATAGATCAAAAGTGCCAAATGTTCACAGTCAGAGCTTTTCAAACTGCTTTCGGTTCTATGTATGTGTTCCATTGCTAACTTGCCTGCATGCTCTCTCTCTCTCCATGTAACAGAGACCAAAACTACTATGTCAAAGAAGCTTTTTTATGTTTACTTATCTGCAGATTTGATTGACAAGCACATGACTTGCAAAGTTATACTATATAAATATGTAATGCTTATAAATATTTTACAATATATAAATATGTTATATTTTACAAAAGATTCAGAGTGTGACTTTTCCAAGATCATACAACAACAAAAATTCCTATCTCTAGATTTTTAGAAATGCATGATATTATCATGTATATTTCCAATGAATTATATATATGCACATACAAACATAAACACATAAAGTTATGAGATATGGATGCATCATACATGCTTATATTAAAAAGAACACTACAGATTTGGGAAATACAGGGCATACAATAAGGCTCAGTAATTGCAAGAAAAAAGTTAATTTAGGATTCCTTATCTCATGAATCTCAACTAATAATTTTAGAAGCAATGCTTTCATATATTCATTTCACGATAAAATACATAGTTATGAAACCCAAACAACATGCCTCTCCATCTATCCTTTCCATTGAAGTAGAGAAAAGCAATCAAGTAACTCTTTTACTGAATTTGATAAAAGAATAATAAATATATGCATTTGACAAAATGTAATGAAACCATGCCTCCAGTCTTTATTGGAAAGAAGATGTACAGATGTTTATTTGATTTGCTTCACATCAATAAACTGAAAGATTTTTCTAGAATCAAGATAAAGTTTATTTTAAAAATATATTTACAAGTTTACTAGAATATTACACATTAAATGATTGTGGAGTGGAGATTAATACAAAATTTTCTTGAATATGGAAATATCAAATTGATCAGTTACAACTGTTTCTTGATACCCTTATTTTAAAATGGCTGCTCCCATAGATGTTAGTTTTCCAGGACAAAAAGCTTTTGATATTGCAATTTTAATGCAAAAATATGTTTTCTTTGTCAAAATTCATCACGAATATGTTCAGCTACTTAGACTGTTTTCAATTAATTGCTTCCGCGTAGTTATATTTTAAGAAAGGAGAAATTTTATGGGAAGTCAGAGTAACAAACACAACTCACCAAAAACTATCATCTCTAGGCATCATAAACTTATCCAATGCTAGATAAAAAGCTCAAATCTGTAATATTAATCTATAATTAAGTAGCAGAAATTGTTTAAATAATTATAACAGTTACTTGCTTTATGATAAAATCCAATTCTTAAACATAATGTATATGATTAATCGCTGAACCCCCTCACATATTTATAAAATGTGGAAGCTATTCTAGCTAAAAACACAAGGTAAGAGTATCACTAACCGTCTAAAAAAAAAATTTAGCAGTTAGAAAAACACCTTCCTGTAATAGGAACTCTTGATCTTTATCAATTTTTCAAGTCTATTTGTAATTTTTTAATATAAATAATTCTTTATTATCATATTCCTTTTTACTATTATTTGAATAATAGCAAAAATTTATAAATTGGGGGGTTATTTAAAGAAAAATAAGACTATCAATTGTCCAAACATGTGTACATTTAAAAAACTATGCATTTTGATAATTCATTTCTACTTCATCAGCTATGAAAATTAAGGGTATTTTAAAGCCATCTTCCTAAAACAAATGCTCTCACTACTTGAAGTCTGATTATACACAAATACACATATATTTGCCTACTGTTTTGGCAAGATAACAATACAACTCTTAAAATTGCCCATATTAAAAATTGTGGAATCAATTTATTTGATATATATATATACACACACACAGAGAAGGCTAAGATATATAAAGATATATACATATATCTTTATATATGTCTTTGCTAAGGCTCAAAGCCAAATTTAAAAATAAAAACTTCTATTTCAATACCACTCAGTTCATATCAATCGAATGGGAATATCCAAACCAAACATCAGGTAGCAAATGATCAAATGGTATTCATGCAAGATACAGGCAACTTTTATTAGCTATAAATAATTCATAAACAAGAGAATGTGGCAATTTACTTTTTAAAAATAGATTTGGTTAAAAATATTAAAACAGAAATAAGACATCGTATGGAATTATTGAATGGTTTTATAACAAAAAGTAGATGATTTTGTGTTGCACAATAGAAGTGCCCAAAATAATTGTGTTTAAAAGGTGAAACAACTAATTATTCCAAGTTGGGTATCTCTAGACAGTTTATCATAAGATAATATTCTTTAGACCATAATTTACAAAAGGGATCATAAACACATACATAAACATACAACAATAACATAAGAGAACCCTTTCTAAAAATACTAAGAAATAATTTGTGTGGCTTTAATTTTATTTCAATTAAAGCTGCTAAGACTTATTTTAAGTCTTTTTATTTTGATTTTATGCTCTTAAGAACTACATATCATAAGAAATTCTCTCACATAAATGACATAAATAAGCCTATATCTATAATGAGAATTATTATATTTGCCCTATTTTCTAGCATTATTTTGTTATGCCAAATAAGAAGTTCCATTCAATGGTAATAATGTTCTATAATTTCATCTACTTAAAAAACAAGTTGTCCAGATCCATGTAATTCTCCTTTAAACAGCTATGACTGAAAAAACCCCTAAAATATCTCTGACTTCTTGAAAGATAAGATTTGCTGAAAAATATGAAAGATGACCAAGTTCAGATTATAAGTATGCAAAGTTTCTAATGCTTATATTTAAATAATGTGCTTACACTTAATAATGAGATGGAATACTTTTCTCTTCTTAGACTAATATTTAACAAAAAATGAAGTGTTATTTTCAACCCTAAAATGTTAACTCCAATTACCTAAGACTACAGATAGCCTCTCTCTCAAGTCTACCAAATTGCCTCTGGTATCTATTGTAGTAAAGAACTGGGTGTTCATGCTAATCAACTAATCTAATTAACAGAGTTACTATATTTATAGTACTTGGGTTATTAATCTTCATAGAATTTAGGTTATTTGCTACTGAACATAATTTAGTTTTTATTGCTTCAGGAATTATTCCACAATTTGCAAATGTCATCATAGAATCAATAGGCAAAAATATCTGCTCCAAGAGTGTTCTGACAGAATACAAACAAAACTAGTTTTAACTATATCTAGATATAGAAATATTTTCAAACATATACACTTCAAAGAAGATGTTTTAGTTCTCCTCTACTCCCTATTCTATACTCTCCTCCTTTTTCATACTTCTGTTATAGAACTATTTTATGTTAATACAAGTCTTTATATTCACTCACCCAACAAATATTTATTGATCACCTCCTATGTCCCAGGCAATGTGCTAGGTTCTAGAGAGAAAAAAGGTGAATTAAACAAATAAGGTGCCCACCCTGTTGAGCCTCAATTTGGTAGGAAATACAGACACCTAATGAGACAAATATGAAGCAATGTTGGAAGTGCTAAAGCAGGGGAAGTGCAATTGCTATAGAACCTCATGTGTGTCAGTCTGCCCCCATATCCATAGCAAACCTACCCCCTACTCCTTCCCTTTTGAACCCCTTCTGGTCAAGCTGTATTTTATTCCAATTTATGTCCCATGTGCCTGTGACCGTGCTCATTTAATTTGTTGAATGTTTTGACTTAATTTTCAGTAATGATGAAATATGTGTCCTAAACTCTAAACACCTTCTTACCTCTTTGCATTTATGACCATTAGCACATATCTAATGTACCTAAAAAGCACGTAGCACATACTTCGATTCTACCTGATAAGTTATAATTTGTTATATGGAACAGATGCTTTCCAGGTTTGGAAAGAGCAGGTACAATCAAGTGAAACTCACTGGACCAAAGATAAACCATACATTCCAGTCTTCTTTCTTTAAATATAAGAAGCAAAATAAATAAATGACATTAAAATCTCAATTTACTGGACTACAGCAAATGTAGAACTAATTGACTGGATTTATTTTACATTAAACTGATAGAAAATAAAAAGCATCTAAAAAATCGCTCAAGAAGAAATTTAAAATTTAAAAAAAAATTTTTAAAACATTTCAAAAAATGTCCAGGGTGTTCTTTAATTTTCCAGTGCCTGGGACTGTACATGGCACACAAGAGGAACTCAATAAATGTTTGTGAATGAATCAATGAACAAACAGTCCACTCAGTTTTCTATACATTCCATCATGCCACACCATATGATGATCACAGATTCAGTGGTACCTCTTAGATGTGCCTGATCCTGAATCAATAAAAACTCATCCAATTATATTACCTATACTGATCTGCTATGGTAAGAAAATTACCTAAAATTTTTGTAAACATTTTTCAATAGGTATGAAAACAAATGAGTGTCCTGATGAATCCTCAATAAATAATATCCATTTGCTTGTATTTTCCATTCTTTAATTTTTTCCAAGTAACCAAAATTTTGGTGTACAAAAATGACATTATAAATCATTTTCTGTTATATGCTCTATGGAATGGTAAGATGTATTATTCCAAGGTAAAAGTACTCACAAATTTAAGAAACTGAACTTCTCGAAATATAGCTTAATATCATAGTTTTTTTAAGTAAATGAACTTCCAGTTATTATCTTATTTAGTACTTCTGAAGAGGATTTCCTTCTCTAACAAAAGAATGCCTTTTATAGACTTCCAGGGTCCACTGTAATTTTCAGAACAAGGTGTTAGATAAAAGCATCTCAGTGTGTACTGGGATCAGTGCAGCAGCTTATCCTTGTGGCTAAGCAATGACAACAAAAGTCTAATGACATTTTATGGAATGTCAGTGACTTCCCAACAGGCACACGTGACAGCAAGAACTTGTTAGTATATACCAAGGACAGGAATACTCCAGGACAACCTTATGAACCAAGGTGCAGGTTGAATTGCCTTAACTAAGATATTCCTATGTCTAATATGATGATCAATATGTTCAGTGAGGCATTTATGGGTCACATGAATTGTTATATAGAGTGCTATCTTATAAAAAAGAGACACTAACAGACGTATTCTGAGAAATTACGCGTTTACCATATTCATCCTATTTCCTCAGCCTTGTTCCTACTTTCCATCTTTCAGCTATTGCAACCACATGTTCATGTTTGATATAAAGAACACAAATGAAAAATATTAATAGCCATCAAAAAGTGGCAGCAGAAATTTGGGTGTCTATTCTATAACTTTTTGTATGTTTGACATATTTCATAATTTACATTTTTAAAGTAAACTTTAATCAAGCCAAAAAAGTGGTTGGATAGGTGAAACAGAAATAGAAAATATTGATAATTTTTGAAACTAGATGATGTGTTTTCATAAGGGCTCATTATACTCTCTACCTTTACGTGATTTTGGAAATTTTCTGTAATAAAATTTTTTTTACAAAAAATTATTATTATGAAAAGTACTAGAAAAGAAAAATCAAAATCTGACAACTTTTCAAGCAAAATCTGACAGTTTTTCAGGCAGCATGAAAATAGAATATATTTTCTTGTCGCTATTGTTGACATGGTCATGTAGATGAATCTGTGAAATGTAAACTTGTTATTCTAATGAAATGAATCACTGAAGAGAAGAAAATTAATGTATTTGATTAAGTATTGGGAGCTAAGGGACATGCTATGGTGTGCTATACCATCTCTTTCTAGCTCTCCTCCTATAATCAATCAATCAATCACTCAATCTCTCTCTCTCTCTCTCTCTCTCTCACACACACACATACACACACACACACACACACACACACACACACTCACAAATGCATGTGCCTCCTAAACTGACTATTCCTGACCTAAAAGAATCAACTCACACCTTGAAGACAAACTAACAGTGGTCAAATAAAGCAGAGACCAAAGAGTTTACTCAGCCCTAATCAGAGGAGCTTGCCATGCAAATTAGCTCAAACAGAGGGCCCCATTACACCCAACTACTCCACCTGGACACCATGCTTATCATGTTGAATGGCAACATGGAAAAACAGAAAGAACACTGAAGTAGTTTTCCAAGCGGTCTAAATTTTACTTCAGCTTCCCATTTACTAGCTATTCAACACATTAATCATTAATTTTCTCACTTCTAGAATAGGGTAAGAATAATATCTGCCCTCTTTCCCACTCAAAATTTTTATGAGATTCAAATAACGTCTGTAAAAGCCCTTCACAAACTGTAAACTACTATGTACAATTAGAGTGTTACTAACCTAACAAACTAAGACCCAGAGAATTCCTGGTGCATTCATTTATATAAAATAAAGCCATTACACATTTGACCACACACACAGAAGCTTTGAAGGGCCTTGGATACTGTCAGAGAGTTCCTGAGTTTCCCATTGATTCTGAAATAGTAAGCAAGAAAGAAGAAAGATGTGTTGCAAATGAAATTTAAAATGTCTTAAAGCTCATGTACATTGAATCTGCATAAAAAAGAGAAGGGGAGAAACTGAGCCAAGCTTCCTAGCAACAGTATCACCCACCTTCAAAAATACCCTTCAGGCTTCACGCTGCCTTTCATACCTTAAGGTTACACTGGTTATTTATTAACTCGATTTTACCTGAAAAATGTTCAGGAGAGGGGGTAGAGAAAAGGCAGAAGTACAATAAAATTTCCCAAGGTCCAATATTCCCTGGGAATGGCTCTGATTCAGAAGATTGTCTTCTCAACATATCCAATTTATTCAAACCCTTGCTCAACTCAAGTTTAAGCTAAGGCCTAGTCTATCAACATGTTTGAATTTATAAAGTCACCCCACTATAGATCACCACCGAAATACTTCATTCAATTTCTTTCCACAAGGCCTGGTGCAGCTGTTCTTTTAAATTGTTTTTAGTACCATTTTCACCATTCCCAACCTCATAACAGGATGGTTTGTTGGCTTTGTTTGTTTGTTTGGGCATTAGATATATTAAGTATACAAAAAGTAGTTATCAGAAATGGATAGCAAAGTGGAGAGAGCAGATATGATCTAAAGCTAGAATTTTCTTCAAACCTTTCTAGGCAATGCTATATTCCCATACACCTTTCAGTAAGACAATTTAGGGTTCATTCATTCATTCATTTATTCATATACTAAGAAACATTTATGAGCATATACTATATGTAAGCCTATGAGGGTTTTTCAATGGTATATCAAATAGTAAAGTTTTATAAATAGTTCAGTTGTCAAAAATACACCTTCGATGCCCCAGTCCTACATGATGTCTCTACACAGAAATTATCCTTTGACAACGGGAAAGTATTTTATACAATATTTTCCTTTTCAGAAGACATTCAGAGATCCATAACTCTGATTGTCTCACATTTATTTCTCAGTCTCTATTAAACAAATCATTTAACATGAATACGTTCAAAGTATAATTTTCTACAAATTAAAATGAAAGCTAATTTTTTACTTTTGCTTTTTAAAATTCCAACCCACAAATTGATGTTTATTTAAAAGTCAGATAAAATATTACAAAAAATTCTTAGCATTAAATATTTTTACATCGATGGATTTATTGAGAAAAAAAATTAAGTAATGGTACCAAAACAAACTCTAAGAATTAAAACAAAACTTTCAATCAACCAATAAAAAAGTTTCCATAAACTACTCATATAGGTAAAAACAATTATTTCTCCTAAACTTGGTTACATGAAGTAAAGTTAAGATTGTTCTCAACATTTTTAAATAAGATCACGTAACAGTGATTGGAGTAACAATAATTTTATTTCATACAACTACCAGATTGTATGAATGGAAACTGAGATGCAGGGTATGCAACTAGATCTGCACATACGAAGTAACAATTTTGGCATACTTCAGAGGCTTCTAAAATCTCTTTGAGCATGGCTACATCAAAATTTTCATCTTTTAAATAGCTAGGATTTTCATCAGGCAGTAAATAAAGTGAGTTCGAAAAGAACTGGGGTATCTCACTTTTATCTTTTTAATCAAGAGTCAGATTGCTATGCCTAAAGACATTTTCCCTCTTCAACTTAAAGAAATGAACATGTCAGATTAGATAAATCACTAGACAGCTGCTAACAAAAACCCTAGGTGTGCCTCTTAATTTACTAAAGCCCAGATGCATCCAAATCAAAGAATAAAAGAGCACATAAATGACAAACCCCCTAGAAAACTTTCTGGTACCTTTGGGCTTTATTCAAATCCTATCAATTCTGAATCTGACAAACCAGTGCTGGATTTAAATCCATGTAAGAAATAAAAGCAGAAGCTGACTGGTCCAACAACAAAATGGAATACATCTTAGGCCTAAACGTCCAGCTGAATACTCCATTCTGGCTATATCCCCAAAAACACCAATACTCATCTTCAAGGAAAGAATATAATGATGGAAAATGGACTATGTGCATTGCCACAATGGCTCTGCTGGGAGCTGAAGCCTAATTAGGGTGATTAGATATAAAATCTTTTAACAAGCATAATTTTAATAAAGCACAAACCTGAAATTTCCTTCACCTGCAATGATTTGGAATGAATGTTTCAGTTTCAACTGCCATATTCACTGTACTTGTTTTAGTTACTACCTACAGAATGGAGTAAGTCAACCCAGATTCACTGTCTCTTACAGTATCAAGAAAGTGCCTTCCTCTAGGGCCTTGAGTCTTCACATCTTCTGACAAACACAACCAAAGCACAGCAAGATCTCTCAAAAATCTGAGTGCAAATAAACAGATCATAATCAAAGAGAAAATGAAATAGCTTTCAAGTTTTCTTACTTGGTGAATTATTTCCATCTGAAACTTATGAAATCATCCATTTTTATGACACTTTTAATAGTAATATTTGGAATTATTAGCATGATAAACTTCTCACCTATTCATCTTTTACTTTAAAAAATCTGCTCATCTTATGACTAACACCTTGGCATTCAAACAAATACTATGCTGAGACAGAAAAAATAAAACCTGTATAAATGACAGAGTGTTCAACCATGAACACATTGTCTTTTATGAATATTATAATCACAGAATCAATAAGCCTACAAAGAAAAAACAGGACACAAAACGTGTTTTGTCATTTCTGACGAAGTTATAAAAACAACAGACATTCAATATGCCAAGTGTTCTTCAATCCTTCATAATCATAGCCTTATTGAAGTGAGGACAAAAAGGGTCTAATTGCATAGGAGCAATCTCAATGTAATAGGTTATACACCCAGGCACTGCTGCACAATACAACAAAAACAACGTTCCCTGTGTATAGCAGAATGTCATCTCTCATTTTCAGGCAATTACCTTCTTTCTTGTCAACAGTTTTAATAACCTCCATCATCTCTAAAAGACTTTTGCTTCAGTTAAATAATTTTCAGCTTTTTAATATGCAAATGTGCTTGTTCATATGCATGGGTGAAGTGGCACTGCTACTTGAAATGTGTCAGTACATTGTGGAGCACCTGCACCTCGGGGAAGCTTGATTTAATTGACACCTAATACTATTCATTATTCCACTTAGTGAGCAACTCCTATTAGTCACCTGTAGGTTTTCCTATAAGCAGTGCTTTGGCCACCAATAAAAATATGAATATTTCTATAAATAGAATGTCCATATTTAGTAAACGGGGCTCACTACTGTCAGAGCTTTAGGGGAAGAAATGAGGAGTAGTATAGAATCAATAGTTTTTTCAGCAAGCAATTTATAAACTTCCTCTAATTTTTCTATAGATTGCTACACACGTGAAGAGCTACACAGTCTGGTAAACACAAGATGCTGTGTTTTCTTTTATATGGCTCAATAAGTAATATCTTACTTGGTGGAATGAATGAATAAGTAAATAAAGTAGACGGATGGATGGACAGATGGATAAATGAAATAGTGAATAAACAAGCAAACAAACCTACCTTCTAAAATATACCACTAGTTTTTATTTTTGTTTTTTTTAAGTCAGTAGGGTGTTCTTAATTCTAATGACTCCAGACTAAAGGTGTTATTTAAACTAAATTCCTTACCATTATATATGACCTCCACATGCCACAAAGTTAAAAAGATAAAGGTAGAATCTTGCCAATAAACAAACATTTATTGATGCTACCTTCTGAGGTAAATTAATGGCTAAGAGAATGCTATTGTGAGACGGGGGATAAACCACTTTAAAATATCAGCTGGGAGAATTATAACATATGGGATTTTGTATATTTGTTGGTATTAATGTAATAAACATGTACTGTAAATGATTACAAGTTAAATCTATTAGTTTTTTGCCTTTATGAAAGTGGAAGAATTAACAATGAAGAGTATACACAGGCTTGATAATATTGGGGTGCCTCTTTACCACATGGTCCATGACCTTATCGTCCAGGTCACATTTCTTCCTGGCATTAATGCATTTGTTAGTCCCAGAAGGCTTAAACTACAGATGTTTAACATCCTGCTTATGGGCAGATCATCTGGAATACGAAGTGAGAAATCTATACTACTTATTAGTATATATTATGAGTGTAACAGAGATTTAATAGCCCATTCAAACAAGATTAGTGCTACCATAGCTCAGGAAAAAAAGTATCATCTTAACAGAGATATGCTCTCAAACCTGCAGGGAGAAAAAAAAGAGAACTGAAAGCATATTTTCGGCTGGAATATGTTTTAAGACATCAAAAGAATTTGTCACTAATTAATGTTGTTTATATAGTAGCATAAGAAACATTAATTATAGCCTTCAATGTAAACTTTAAACCTTTTTATGGAAAGGGGATTTATAAGTAAGGTGGTAATCTGGCTCTTTGGAAGGCTTATCTACAACAAGCTGAAAGTGATTATAAATCATGTTAATGTGTAGGATCCAAAGAAAAGTGAGGTGATAGTGGAAAAAGATTGAGTTCTCCTAACCCCCAGATCCAATCATTTCTAAAGAATAAGGGGAAAAAAGGAAAAAGAAAGCAGTGGTCAACTAGACCTTTGTTGGTATCCCCCAAAATGTAATCTCTAAGCTGAAGAATGGCAGCTGGCAGAACAGCTGGTGAATAGGATTAATGTCAGAAGAAAGAAATAAAACTCAACATATGTCCAAGCCTGCGGTGCTGGGACTGAGCATGATTATACCCCGACGGATAGGCTGAATACAGCTGGAAAGTGCCACTGTGCCATGCTTCTCTACCCCACAAGGTCATTGCTAAGAAGTACAGCTAATGTCTGAAGAGCAAATTTAACTTTGACTGAAGAATTCAGTAACCGGGAAGGAGAGAGGAAACCCAGATTTTTAACCCTACTCATGTGCTGAATAGTTTAACCCTCAGTGCTTGGTTTGCCATACCACAAAGCAAACCAAAAGACAGATCAGCAACTGAACCTAACAGATTGCACTAAAGTAAATATAATTTTTAAATCATTTAAACTGCTTAATTTCATCTCAATCACATCAAATATGTTAGAGCAAACATATTTCCATCTTTCATTTAGAGTTTAAATAGGCACAAAGGAGGAAACAATCTAATTAAATATAACAGTAGATATAGTTTTGTAAATTGCCACTGCCTTTCAGAGTTAATGTATTAAAGTTACTTCATCACAATCAGCAAAAAGTATTTTAAAGAAGCAGTTTTTTATAGGACAGCCACCATGTTCTCAAACTGAGCATCAGAAAGTTATGTCTTCCTCACCTATCCCCATGTTGCAGCTGGGCAGCTTTTAGGCTTTTGTAATAGTAGATGAGAGACACCAGAATTTAACTGTTGGAACTACTTACTGTGATAAACAGTAACCACATGGACATTACTGATAAATTAGAAAAGGCTTTATTTATAGAAACTAGGCAGAGTAAATTCTATCCAATTATTTCCTTACTTAAGAACTACTGTAAACATTTTAAAAAAGAGATCAGTAATTATTACTAAGAAAGTATTTCCCTACTCGTTTCTGTCCTTTATTTCTTTCAGATTCCTGAGCTAACTTGAACTCAATGATCAGATTATCAGAGGCAACAAATCACCTTCCCATCTAGAAACAGCTGGCACTCTCACTATATTCTTTTGGCAATATATCCTTAAGTGGGAGTGGAAGTGGAGGGAGAGAGATGGAGAATTTTATGACAAAGGAGAAGAATTGAGCTATGAGTCTTATAGGCCTAAGGGCAAAGCTCCACAGCCTCAAAGGAGATCCTGTGAAAATCCTATGACAAACAAAAATCTACCCAAAATAGCCACTCCCTGAAGAAGTTACATGTTATTTCTTATATCCAGAATTGGTAAGGGGGTGGGGGTCATCACAGTGAGAGATGGAATGCCCTATATCTCCTATGCTACTAGCATTGTTCTGAGGCTGTCAAAAACCTAAAGCAGCGTTATTCTCTGCAGTTAAATGTAAACTTATCACCAACTTGCTTAATTTCTTTTCTTTCTCTACATATAAGCTAATTACTAGCTTATACATGCACTATAGCAGCCTCAATAAAGAAGAAAAGCTCTAGAAATTAGGAAACGAAACTTTAGGATTTTTAGGTAAGCATAATAAGAGTGTAAAATTCAAAGGGGCAATCAATCTGATTTTCTTTTTTAAACAATTGTCAAAGAAGCATGGTCAAATTTATGAGGAGATTCTTCCCAGGTAAGATACTAAATGGGCCTTTCAAATGACACTTCAGATAATCTATCAGGATAGAAAAATTGTTGTATGTTCATTGCTTTTGCCCAGGAATCATTATTTTTCAAAGACCTAATTTTCATTTTGTGTACATGATAGGTTTTACTTATATCTAGGAATAAGTGACAACTTCCAATGCCTATCGGCATTTGGACATCTTTATTTTATTTAGAAATTTTTACTCACACATTTAAAGTCTCCCTGGTATTTGTAAATTTTAAAATGTTAATCTGGTATAGTTTACAAGTCTATGAAATCTCAGATTGTCCTACATTAAATATTTAACACGAGGGAAACCCAGTCATTTCTGGAAAACTCAAGTGCTAGAAAAGTCTGTTTATAATCCAAATAAATATTTAAATGGAGTTGCCGATTTTAATGCTGTTATAATGGCTACTACCATTTTATAAAATTCCAAGATTGCAGGCTTTGAGGTTTAATGGCATTCAACATTTTTTAGAATCTTTAAATGCTGAAAAAAATGTTTTTATTTGCCATTACAGAATATGGAAAGAAACCCACATAGCTTATTAATGTCTTCTGAATCGTTTAAGAGGATTTTAAGATATGAGTTAAAAGAATTTCATAATCTTAATTTCAATTTCTCCTTTTCATTTAATAGTAGACATTCATTAGGACCCACACACTGTAATAAATTATAATAATTTCAAACAAGAATTAAATTACTAGGTACCTAGTGAAAGAGCCATTTTTTCTTAGGTACCCTGTAATCTAACTGTCAGATTTAAAATCTATTCCCAATCAACTCTTCACAACATTCACATTTATTCATCTATGTTAAATTAATAAAAGGTGTGAATAATACTGACAAAATTGATCATTATTGTTCATGTAGATTTAGAAAATTATAAGGTAATCTAAAATGAAAAGGAATTGAGAGAAACTATTAAGGTTCTTATAAATAAATTCATCCTATGCTATTTTTTCAAATCAAGGCTGAAACTTCTATGAGACTTATTTAAATTGACTATACAAGCTATTTGATAAATTGTACATTTTTAGAACATAAACCATTTTCATTATTCTTGACAAATATCAGTACAAAGACTCTACTGTAGCATTAGAGTTCAACAAATACTTTAGGAAGCTATGCCAAAATGACATTGGAAAGTAAAACCTAAGAGTAGCTTGAGACAGTTTATAGACAATGCGGTTTAATAAAGAAAAAACAACCACAAGGGACCATCAAAAAGTTATAGCCCTCCCAGAAATAAATACCATCTCCTTAATTTTTCCTCTACATAAAGTAATGTGTGTATAACTCTTACCTGGACTACCAAAGATAAATACAATTCTATTGACTGGCATCCCCAAACAGAACTCCCTTTATACCACAAGTTTGCACACTTACTGTATTTCCTACATCTAACCTCGTTGACCCTCTCCTCTTAACTGGCATCCCTAAAGACAAAGCGTGTCAACATCTGTTCCCATTCACACCGATTTTAATTTACCAAAAGAGTTTTGCTATTTTCAGAGCCGACTCCAGAGCACAATGACAGATTTAGGGCCTTTACAGGGGTTGCATTTCTAGTATGTCAGCATTTCCTACTCACCAAGAGTAGATTCCAGGGGGTCACAACAAAGGAAGAGCTGAAATTCAAACTTCATTATAGAGATTTTTCCCACCCTTCTTATTTCATCATAACTTAAACTACCAACAGGCGGTCCTATTTAGTGGGGCATCACTGGTGATACACAGCAATGGGACTAAAATTATCTAGTCTTGGGGCAAAGATGAAGGTCCTTTAGTTTAGGCCCTTCCTGTGAAGTTCTACATACATAATTACCTCTTCCAGAACTTTATATCTGACTGAAATTTAATAACCATAATATAACAATTTTATAACTCTTTACATTTGTAAAGCACTATAATGTTTTTAAAAATACTTCCACATACTTAATCTGTTTCTTAATTTGACCATAAGTACTGTGTTTTAAGTCACTAATATTCTTTCAAATATAAGTGTTCCATAGTTATATATTTTGTACCATGCTTTGTTCAGACATTTTTAATGTGCATAAAGAAAGTCCCTCTCACACCATTGCAGTTTCCCTGGATAATTCAGAGTTTTTAAGACACAATATGAAGAGCAACTTGGAGAAACAATGCACAAGTTGTGTTGTAATCAAATAACAACTAAGACATGAGCAGCTGAGCAGAAGGAAGATGGGCAACGGAATGCCGTGCAGCAATCAGCACTGTTGACTAATCAGAATTTGAGACACTAGAAGGTAATAAGGGTATTATAAAGAATGGCTTATTGAAGGAGCAGCTGTTTATGTGTAGCTCACTGTTTAAATGAGTTCCACTAGATTGCCATGGTATGTTTTGGTGAAAATGTTTAACTCCTTTTAAAATGATCATTAGAGAAGAAATAGCAAGTACCAAGTGGCAAGTTTGGAGATATCAAAGCACCAACTAAGATTTAACAGCATTAGAACAGTTATCTGGGCGTTTGGAAATTGCAGGAAATGCCCTTTAAGTCAAAAGTACTTAGGTACTCATTCTTCTCTTAAAAAGCCTAGAAGTTAGGTCATGCCACACTCAATACAGGGTTGCTATGGGTACAAAGATAAGATTGTGATATAATGGGGGACTCTTCAGGGGATGACAAAAAGAAAAAACAGAATAAATATATCCATCAGGACAGCTGCAAATCAGAGAATGTCTTTGAATTTAGAAATCTGTCCATCTTCTCAATAAGCAGAGGGAATAAAATCCTGAATTAAATTTCAAAATAAACCACTCTCCTTTCCTGACTTAGAAGTAAATAATTTTTAAAGCAGAGGGGAGAGAATGCAAAATAACATTTAATTCACTAATGTTATTTTCACAAAGCAATTATCATCTTATTCAAAACTATCGGTCAAACAGTTGCGTTGGCTTTGCAATTGAATCGATTTACAGGGTTTTGTCTCCCTTACTTTCACCCAAGAAGCTATTGTCTATTGTTTCTTCTGCCCTAGCAAAAACAACAACAAATCCACAAATTACAAGATAAAGACACTGAATAATAATACTTCAAAGCATTTATCATTATACAGTATTATGAAAATTTCATTTTGACAACAAGTGTTCAGTAATATTTTAAAGCAGTCAGCAAGCGGTCGAAACTCTGCTATCTTTTTGTAACAGTTCACATGTCAAACTGGCAAAGTGCCCACAGTGTAAGGCAGAAAAAAAATCTATCTAATGTCTGCCCCACAAGGCGACATGAGGTTTGATTGGCAGAAAGCAGAGAGTGGCTTTTGATCATGTGTCCTAACAAGCAGTTCCAGCTCCTGTCTTTTCAGCTGATGGGCTCCACATTACCCATTCAAACAGAAGTGACAGACCACTGCACTACTCTCAGCTCTAGTCACACGCAGTGGGAGCTATGCTGGAGACAGAGTCACTGATTAAATATATCACTTTTTCAAGACAAGCAGGTTGTCTGAATCAAAGTTGGACAGAATAGACTCAACATTATTAAAAGGGGATATAAAACTGGAATTGAGTGAAGTTCGGCCAGTTTGCACAGCCTCAGGGATTCCCAGGCTGACAGGGGGAATAAGGAACAGCAGAACTCATAAAACAGGGTCAGAAATTAGCTGTGACACCTTGGCTATTTTCCCATCACGTCAGGACCACTTGGTTTCAAAATTCTGGAGCCTCTTTTTACCTTTTTTTACTTTCATTTTTAAAAACGAATTCAGTAGAAGGAGAAAAACACATAAAAGCATGATTACTGCAGTTTGTCAATTACAGTCTCAGAGGGAATAAAGTACTGGATGCAAACCCTTCGCATCTCATTTTAAAATATACTAATACAGGTTTTTCTAAGATGCTTATTCTAGAATTTTATCACATTTTTTTAGTTTGGTATTATATTATAGTATAACTTTAAAATCCAGGAATATTAATCATAGAAATTGCACAGCTTAATATCTTCTAAACGTCCTGACTGCCAGAGGGCTACCCAAGTGCCAGTTATCATATTTAACCATGCCATAGTCTTTGCTATAGCTTGCATATCATTTAAAGCTTTGCTTTAAATATACTCAGAAACAAACATCTGAAACATATAGAAATGTTCAATACAAATTCTTCATTGTCTAAATTTTATGTAATTTTAAAATTATTGAATATAGTGTCTTATAACCTTTGGTACATTATCAGCTTCCCAAGTATGCAAATAAATAAAAATCCAAGGTTTTCTATTTGGAAAGGTGAAAATAAATGTCCAGAGAAGTCAAAAAGAAAATCACTCTCTAGCTGTAGACATTAAAGAAATAGACCAAAATATAAGCAACCATATGAAAGAAATCAGTTGAAACCAAAAAATAAAATCAAATAAATGTACATTCAGATGTTATTTTAAAACAACCCTCCCACAAGATTTTAATTTCTTCTCAACTACATTATAAAAAACATTTTTATTATTTTTTATTTTTTTAGTAGCATGCTCCAGCTATTCCTTGGAACACTTATGTTCTCGTTATTAGTTCTGGCATCACTGTAAATACTTAGTACAATCTGCTTATTACGCTTGTAAGTTATAATGAAAAGTTTAAGTACTCCTGTCAAAATGAAGATGGAGTTTTAATAGAGAAAAGTAAGGAATTAAAGAGTGGCCATGAAATAGGATACTGAACTAATTGAGGATTGAGAAGGACAGAGACTGACATTTACTAGAAGACAGTAAAATTACAAAGAAATGGCTTGTGTTAAATCTGCAAAAAGTAACATTTTGTTTTTTATGTTACTCATTTTGTTAAATTAAATTTCAAAGTTAATTTAGCACTTGTCAGTATATATTGGTTAAAGGATATATCATATCTCAGAATAATTTCAATATAAATCGTATTTGTGTTTCATACACCATAGAACATGCTATCGCTTAACTGATAAATAATTCCATATTAATCAAATGTGCATTTTACTGCATGAAAAATAAAATTACATGTCATCTGGCTTCTGTACTTCATGTCTTTAAAGGTATTTGAAGATGATGAAGATGATGATAATGATAAATTTTATTCAAAGTTATCACAGGCACAATCAAGAAATTATTTACAAATCTGGTTGTTTTCCAAAACAATTTAAGAAAATTATCTTGAAGAGGATAAGTTGACTTCCTATGTGAACCCAGATTAAAAACAAAAAACAGGAAAAATCTTTATTGGCAATTGCTTCCCAAAACCTGAAATGCAATAAAGTGGCATTTCATTTTTTTTCCCTCAGAAGTGGATTGTATTTAACCATCACTCTTTTTTATCATTCCCACCACCACCATCATAATCACTGGTGATGACGGGAAAAACGACAGGAAATTGCTCCGATAAGGGGTGAACTACCATAGGTAGAAGGAGACAAAATCTGTATATGTATCACCAGTGAAAATACATTAGACTAAGCAAACCTGGAGCACTCATTCCAAAATACTTTTTTCCCTTCCCGTGAAAAACAACTGCATATCACCCATGCTTTACCAGACGGGTATTTTATATTCTATGCCAGGAATGGCTGAAGAAAAGGGAAATAATCCTTTTGCAAAATATTTTGCAACACCATAAAAAATACTTTCTTTAAAAAAAATCCAAAATAATTAATTATTTTAGCCACTATATTATTGCTTACAGTAATACACAGCAATAACATTTACATTGATTGAATTCTGTTTCCTTAATGTGAAATTTGTTTGGGGTTAATTAGCACGGCTGAGGAATAAGCCTAATAATTTCATGCTGTTTACACTGGAGGCAGTTTTCCACAAGCACTGCTCAGGGAGCAAGTGACATCTTCTAATTCCAGACAGAACACAGAGGTGAGGGCAGCTGCTCACTGTGGGGTTGCAAGCCAGGCCCTTCCTCCTTTAGCCAGTCTCCTCACTACTTGGGGTGTCTAATGGCAACAGTACAAAGTTGTTCAAATTATTGCTCAGGCATGGTAAGTTTCTAAACCAAATACTGAGCTTGGGGGGCGTGTAGAAAAGGACTTATATAAATGGAGAAAATCCACAATATTAGACATTTTTACTTCCCCCTCCTTAAGAAAAAGCAGGTCTAATTAGTTGTCTCCCTAAAATGCATACCTAGCATTTTTATTATGTATTATAACATTTTGCTCAGAGCTGACATTTTTATTCTGACAAGCACTGTCTGGAGAGCTCTCAATAAATAATACATTGACAATTTTCAGTAAATAAGCAGTGGACACAAATCGTTATCCTTACTTACCGCTGCCCCACTCTAATAGTGCCTTTACAAGTGAGGTGACTATTCAGTCTAATGCAATCCTCTCAGTGCTGGAAAGACATTTTCATTCATTACCACGGTCACAAGCACTTAAAGCACTTTTAAGCCCTGTTGCAAAACAGCAGGAATGGCAGAGCAAGCGGGGCTAACGAAAACTAAAGTTCATCACCAAAGAAACCTGAGGTTTTTCACCTAAGGAACTAGGAAATTCACTTATGCGCTAGCCACCTCCACACTTCTAGATCTACATGTCTAACAAGAATACATGATTTTGTTTGGCAATTAAATGTTAACCTTCTTAAGCCCAAACACTGTGGGCTTTGTTTTCTGTATTAAATTTGGTTCACCATCCAATAATATCTATTAAGCACCCTCAGATAAGGGGAGTCATATGCTATGACCTGAGTGCTCACCTTTGATCAAGGTAAGAAACTGAAATAAAATCTGAATCCAGATGAATACATTTGAAACCACACAGTAACTTTTCTTTTCTCTCATCTGCTTTTCTTCTTTAACTAAAGTCCCTAACACCATCACCCTAACTAGTCGCTAAACCACTAAAGTAGTCCTGAATTTCATTTTTCTTCATGATACCACATAAATTTTATTTTCTAGCTACTTGGAGACACAAACTTAAATGAAATAAGTTTTAAAGAAAGAGTAATAAAATGAGAAGATAATAGCTACACCCCTTGCCATATATAGCCTGTGGCTTGTACTTTCACCCTACTTCTTAATCAAATCAATTTATCCATTATTTTATAACTTGTTAGACAATTGTTGGTCATAAGGATGGCTGAAAATATGTTGCCCAGTTGCAGGATGATTTCATGGTAACATATTATATAGCTTCGAATTTAGTACAGTATAGTCCAGTGTAGTATAGTACAGCACAGTATAGTATAGGTGTTATTCCATAATTTCAATCTTTTGTGTGCATCAGGAGCACCTGGAGAGCTTGTTAAAACACAGGTTGCTAGGCCCCATCCCAGGGTTTCTGATTCAGTAGGTAAGGGGTGAGGCCCAAGAATTCGCATTTCTAACAAGTTCCCAGTAACAACTGCACTACTAACACTTTGAAACACTGGGCTAAAAGATTAATTAAATTTACCTGAACACATAAGACACACATGACCCATATTGGCCTATAGTCGATCCTCTTCTTTTACATGAACAGAATGTTAGATTATAGCGCTTCCACTATGTAGCAAATATGATGCCACCTGAAAGCAACAATGACTAATCGCAATGAGTTCTCTAAGAAAAAGGAGATTAAATCCATAACAATGATAAGAAAGGGAGCTCTCTCCTAGTCTCCAGGATAGTCAGTCTTACATTTGCCAGCCAGGTATATCCACCTTCACAGAATGCTCAAACTCAGTATGCCTAAACCCAAACCTTCTCCCTAAACCTTCTCATCTATCTATATTCACCATCTTAGTAGCCTCACTGTTGATTCTCTCTACCAGGATACTTCAATCATCTCTGACTCTCTCCCCAACCTCACACCTCACACCTAACTAGCAACCTCAAGTATATATCTAAAAGCTGATTCTTCCTCCCTAACCCTTGCCAATGCCTTAGCTGTTTAGACTCTTATCAGTACATGTGTGGCCCATTAAAATAGCCTACTAACAGATTTCCCCGCATTTGGCTTTGTCTCTTTCCAACTAAGAGTCAAAATGCTACCAAAGTTACGTTTCTAAGAAATGTATACAATTATGTCATTCATCCTCCTACTTTAAGTAGCTCTCTACTGCTCCCTACTACCCAAAAGATAAAATTCAAACTCTTTACAATGGCTTCAATCCATTTTTTTAGTCACGTCTCCTATCCTAACTACACCAAACCTCTTGAATTCACCACACTCACAGGTTTAATCACATCACTGAAAACTTATACATGCTATTCTATCTGGGATTCTATTATGTCTCTTGTTCACTATGAATAGCTTATAATTAATCAAAAATCCAGCTCAAATGCCTATAAATCCCTTCCTAAATCTTCTAGACAAAATGGTAGTTCCCTCTTCTGTACTCCAGCATTTTATAGCTCCTTCTGCTATAGTACTTACTATAATATAATTACTCTATGTGCATGTGTTTCTCCCACTAAACTGAGGGTTACTAAAAACCAGTATCTATTCATCTCTGTATTCATCTTCTTGTCTCCCTCTTTCTCCACTTTTACCTCTCCTCACCCACTACACTACCAGATGAAAGAGCTTAATAAATGCTTATGGAAATACTGAGCATTCATATGTGTGCATTTAAATATGTATATTTTGCTTTGCTTAACTAAAGGGGCATTCCCTAAAAATTGAATCTATTCCTCTCTGAGCCATAATAATATTTGTCTCTCTGAAATCTTTTATAAATCAACAGATTTTTAGGTTAATGCATATTATATGCTAAGATCTATACTAGGTGTCTGAAGATAGACTAAAGATATGGTCTGTGTCCTCAAAAATTAAAATCTTCTTGGGAGGCAAGATCCATAAATGTAAAATAGCAAATAATACTTTTCTTCTTTGTCAAAAATCAGTGGAGCATAATTTGGTGGTTTTATTTGTGGGTTCTCTATTATGTTCCATTGATCGATGTATCTATTTCTCTGCCAAAACCACATTGTTTTGATTATTGTAGCTATAGTAAGCTTTAATATTGAGTAGAGTGATTCCTAACATTTTATTATTCTTTTTCAAGATTAACTTAGCTGCTCTAGGGCCTATCTCCTTCTATATAAATGTTAGAATAAGCTTGTCTATGTTCATAAAAGTCTTGCTGAGATTTTGATAGGAATTGCATTAAACATATAGATCATTTGGAGGAAAACTGACAACTTTACCAGTCCTATGGGTCTTCTGATCCATGACCAGGATGTCTTGCCATTTATTTAAGTCTTCTTTGATTTCACTGACCAGCATTTTGTAATTTCAGCAACAGATCCTGTACATGTTTTGTTAAGTGTACCTAGACTTTTCATTTTATTTGGAGAAATAATATATAGCATTGGGTTTTAAATTTTGGTTTTCATATGTGCATTGCTAACATTTAGGAATGCCATTGATTTTTATGAGTTGATCTTGCAACCTATGACCTTGCTAAGTCAAAAAATGAAACCTAAATGTCACACCTTGTACAAAAATGTGACCTAAACCTCACACCTGATACAAAAATTGACCCTAAATTAATTATAGACTTAAATGTAAAATATAAAACTATAAATCTTTTAGCAAAAAAATAGGAGAAAATGTTTAGAATATAGGGCTAGGCAAAGTATTATTAGACTTGGCACAAAAAGCATGATCCATAAAATTAAAAATTGCTTAATTGCCCCTCTTCAAATTTATAAACTTTTGCTCTGTTAAACCCTATAGCAAAGAAGATGGAAAGACAAGCTACAGACTGGGAGAAAATATTTGCAAATCATATATTCAACATAGAACTAGTAAATAGAATAATAAAGAACTCTCACAATTCAACAGTAAAAAAAATCCAATTAAAAAATAGACGAGGGCCTCCCTTGTGGCGCAGTGGTTGGGAGTCCGCCTGCCGACGCAGGGGACACGGGTTCGTGCCCCGGTCCGGGAGGATCCCACGTGCCGCGGAGCAGCTAGGCCCGTGAGCCATGGCCGCTGGGCCTGCAAGTCCAGAGCCTGTGCTCCGCAATGGGAGAGGCCACAACAGTGAGAGGCCTGCGTACAGCAAACAAAAAAATTATTCAACTGTTATCAACAGTTTAAAACAGTTATAAGAAATCTGTCAATACCATATCTAACAGCCCTCATTTAATTATTATTATCTAGCCACTCCAATGCTAGATATAACTTCATCAATTTTAGCAATTACTTTATTAATGATTCAAACACTTATGGAAGAAATAATAAAAGACTGACAATACTCCAATGAAAAATAGCTTATCCTTGTTTCTATAACAGAAATATTGATTGAGAAATCAGTCAAAGCAAATATTTCAGAACCTGACTCTTATTTCCAGTGAAAAACATGTTTATTGAATAAGCACCAGGTACAAGCCACTATGAGGCATAAAAGGATAAGGAAGATACGGTTAGACATAATGCCATCTGAATTGAATTTTGAAAAGTAGAAATGGGAAGAAGTTCATTCTAAAGGAGTAAAAAGCATTAAGTTGACTAAGTAATTTGGTATTTTTTTAGCAGAGCTGACTGTCCACTTTGATCAGTGTATGTGACCAATATATTTTGACCAGACTAGTGAAAGGGAAAAACTTGAAAAACAGGATGAGAAAAAAAACCCAGCAAACCACAACATGAATGTCAAGTTAAGGATTTCTTTAGACAATGGGAATCATTGCAAGTTTTGAGAGCCTGATTAGGACTGCCATTTTGAAGATTATTCAGAAGCAGATATGCAGGATAGGTTAAAGGGGAAGGAACTTAGTGAAGTAAATATATTATTGAAATAGTCTAGGAAGGAAGGAATTTTTGTGTAGCGATAGCACTTCTTAGTATAAGAACCAACTCTAGAATAACTGCACCCTACATCACTAGGGCAAGCAACTAGAAAAGATCAAAAGTAATAAAGGCCAATATCCCTGGCAAACAATATTTTAACCAACAAGAGGGAATGGTGGAGTACCCATTGTCAAACTGAATTTGTTTAAAAACTGGTGGTTAAAATGTCTTATAAAAACTGTCTTATAGGGCTTCCCTGGTGGTGCAGTGGTTGAGAGTCCGCCTGCCAATGCAGGGGACATGGGTTCGCGCCCCGGTCTGGGAAGATCCCA
>NW_020175669.1:1206944-1260434 GCF_003031525.2 Neophocaena asiaeorientalis asiaeorientalis
GGGAGGGGCCCGCGTAAAACAAAAAAAAAAAAAAAAAAAAAAAGACGAAAGACACAAATAGACATTTCACCAAAAAGGATATACAGATGGTAAACAAGCACATGAAATAATGCTCAACATCATTAGCCATAAAAGAAATACAATTTAAAGCCACAATGAGATTTCGTTATACACCTATCAGAATGGCTAAAATAAACATGACAAAACCAAACGCTGACAAAGATGCAGAGAAACTAGATCACTTATACGTTGCTAGTGGGAATGTAAAATGTACAGTTATTCTGAAATATAGTTTGGCAGTTTCTTATAATACTAAACATCAATTACCGTACAACCCAGCGATTGTACCCCTGGCCATGAATCCCAGAAAAATAAAAATTTATGTTCACACAAAAACCTGTACACAAGTGTTCATAGCAACTTTACTTGTAATAGCCAAAAACTGGATGTTTGATTTGACATCCTTCAGCTGGTGAATGGTTAAATAAACTGTGATACATACATGCTATACATACCACTGAATACTGCTCAGCAATTAAAAAATAGTATGAACTGCTGATACATACAACAACTCGGATGAATCTCCAGGGAATTATGCTGGGTTTTTTTTCTTAAAGCAAATTCCAAAAAAATAGATACTGTACAAATCCATTTATATAACATATTTGAAATGACAAAATGTTAGAAATGAAGAGCATATTAATGTTGACAGGCATTTGGTAAGGGGTGTTGGAGTAGAAGAGAGGTAGGTATGGTTATAAAAGAGCATAACTTGATTGTGGTAGTGAATACATGAATCTATATAGGTGATTTACAGGTGACAAGATTGTAGAGAACCTAATACACATATCCACAACAACTGAGAACAATTAAAACTGGAGAAATATGAATAAGATCAATGGATTGCATCAATGTTAATAACCTGGTTGTGACAGTATGTGGCAGTTTTGCAAAATGTTATCACTGGGGGAAAATGGTCAAAGTGTACACTGGATCTCTCTATATTTTTTCTTACAACTGCATGTGAATCTATAATTAACCCAATTAAAAAATCTCAATTTAAAAAATAGCAAATATAGAGTTATAATCTATTGTTAAATGGAGTGGTATATGGGTTTTTTTCAGCTTTACTGAGGTATAATGGACAAAGAAAATTGTAAGAAATTTAAAGTATACAACATGATGATTTGATATATAGATACATTGTGAAACGATCCCCCCCCACTGAGTTCATTAACACATCCATCCATCACCTCATCCTATTTAAATTCTACTCTGCTAAGATTTGCTAATCCTCGAAATTTTCAAGTATACAATATAATGTTATCAAATATAGTCACCATGTTATACATTATATCCTCAGACCTTATTCATCTTATAACTGAAAGTTTGTACCCTTTTACCAACCTCTCTCTGTCTCCCCCACCCATCCCCAGACCCTGACAACCAACTTTCTACTCCCTATTTCTACGAGTTTGACTTTTTTTAAGACTCCACAAATTTTAGACAAAGAGGGCTACCGTCATCAGAAGACAAGATGTGATCTGGATTTTATGTATTGTAAAATGGATAGATGGAAAACTTAGATAAGAGGAGAGATAAAAGGTTATTCTGGGTAGGGATAATGGCTGAGCATGAAGTATGTTGGACTAAATAACTAATTCAAATTAACACAGTGCTGACTCTTTAGATAAGAAAGTTTGCCATGAGATTGTTGCATCTTCAAGTTTCTTAATCAGAATGCTCACTAGAAAGATTACAAAAGAACCCTAGGAATCAAATTCTTATGATGTGTAGTGGCCCTAATATGAGTAAGAAATGTCCAAATTATAGTCACATCAAAGCAAAAAGAAAAAGCACAGCATATGTGGGAGATAATAAGTATTAGAAAAAAAATTCAAAGAAGTTAGTCTCCATCAGGTACCAAGAATACATCTAACGTCTGAAGCTAATACTGACTACAAGGTGAGTAAATGGTGGAGTAGCTAGAGACAGCGAGACAGAGACAGTAAGTTTTTACTACTGTTTTAAATAAACAGAGCATATCTAAGAAATGTATTCAAAAGAAAGAAAGAAAGAAAAAGTAAATAAAATAAAAAGAAACCAACATACATAAATCTAAGGAAAATAATTCTATATACAGGGAAGAGCAAGTGCAAAGGAATTAAGACATGCTTGAGGAAAAAAAAAAAAAGTCCAGTAGCTGGAGTGGCCTGAGAAAAAATGTAAGTTTAAGATGAGTCTTGAAAGCCAGAGTACCATGTTCGGATTTTAAGCAATGAATTTTATTTCCAAGCATAATAGAGATTGATGATCACTGGCCAAATACCAAAGTTCCAATGCCAGTAAAATGCCTAAACCCTCTGAATATCAGATAAAACCATGAAGAAAGGGGCATAATTCTACTGACTGAAGTTAAATCCTGAAGTAACTGAGTTTACCTGGAAGTGAGACCAGACTTCCTTCTATTAGTGAGAACGGGGGATTAAGAGTTAAATTACAATTACTAATGGAGAAATAAAATTAATACATGAGCTTTTGTGCACATGAGTTTGGTGACAATAATATTTATAAGCAAACAACATTAATTGTCTGCTATCCTCTGTATTCCAAAATGACACTGTCACTATATAAATATTGTCCAACATTATCAAAAAGAGCAAAGAATAGTTTTTAGGACTTTGTACATTAGGTACATAAGGTAGTTTTCCCCAGTCTCCCTTTTCTACCTGGAAACAAAGGGAGATGGCTCAAAAAAAACATGTTGCTTATGCATTAATTCTTAAATTTCCCATCTCTTCCACACCTGTGACAGGAGTAAGAAGTACAACATTAGAGGTATTTCTGAAGGATCTCCTACAAAATTCCAGGTTAAGCTAAGTTCCACTGCATTTTGGAGTGGAGTGGAATCCTAGTGCACACGGTTTGTTAGCCGCTCTAAAAACTTCCCGTTGACTATTGGTTGCCTTCATTCAAAAATCACACATTAGTAGCAAAGTAATTCTACCACTGTTATTGCTGGTACCATAGTTCTTGCAAATAATTCAATACTTTGTCATTTTTCATAGTTATTCTTCATTATATCTCCACTTATTTTAACCCTCTATTTGTATTTACTCATTTCAATTCACTACATGAGAGCAATCAGAGAAGTCCACAGGCCATAGGCCTCTAACTTCTGCTTCCCCATGCTAGGGGATGGCCTATATTCTGTGACTTCATTGTGAGTGTACTTGTCTGGCCTCTAAGTGATGGCTCCTCAGTTATACTTAAACTCTCAAGACATACATTAAGAAAGCTATGATAGGTCCAAGTGTCACAGTTATTCAGCAGTAAACCCATAGCCTCATATGGCTAATAAATACGGCCGTGAATTCCCCCTAAGGCCCAAATCCCCTTTACAACAGCTCTACCAAAAGGTAGAATTATTGACCCGTACCTTCTTCTGGATCATCACACCCTACTAAACTCGCCCTCCGTTTGCTAATCTTTCAAACCATGTATAGCATTTTCTGAGCCAATTATCCATGGCTTTGTCTGTAAGTACTTCATTACAGACGATGACTTTTTCAGACATCAAAACTTAATGGCAGCTTTTATCTCTATCTTTATAAAGATTCTAACGTCAGAAAAAAAGAGGGTGGAGGGGCTTCCCTGGTGGCGCAGTGGTTGGGAGTCCGCCTGCCGATGCAGGGGACACGGGTTCGTGCCCCGGTCCGGGAAGATCCCACATGCCGCCGAGCGGCTGGGCCCGTGAGCCATGGCCGCTGAGCCTGCGCGTCCGGAGCCTGTATTCCGCAGCGGGAGAGGCCACAACAGTGAGAGGCCCGCGTACCGCAAAAAAAAAAAAAAAAAAGAGGGGGGAAATAGTAAAGGACAATTTCAACCATATTAAGAGAAAAAGAATCATGATATTGGTTCAGATGACTTATTTACTCTGAAAACAGTTTGAAAAAGAAAATTACAGATAGAGGATGCTGAACTTTAGATACAAACTCTAAAAGAAAATCAAAGCACATAGAATTTTAGAATTTGGCCTTTAATGCTCAATGTCCTCATTTTCTAAATTAAGAAAGCAGTGCTAAGATCAATCAATTAATTAACTAATTAATTAATTATTAGGTATTACCCAGAAAGTTACCAGAGTCAAGCAAGAATGCACATCAAATTCAGGCCAGTCTGCATCTGAAAGGATTCCCAGATAAAACATTTTAAGAAACAGGTGAAGATTTCCAGCTAATAAGCCAACTGTTTGGCTAGAAAAATATATCTATTCCAATATGAATGGTTAGAGCAGCAGCAATAATCAACAGGGTTTGCTGGTTAATTTTGAATTTGAAGTAGGTACTTAAGGAAAAAATGATCATGAACCTGATAAGGTTAGAGATCAGGAACTACTTTAATTCAAAAACCACACAGAGGTGGAAACGTCAATGAAAGGAAGCAAAAGAGGAAAAAAAGTGTGTTTCCTAACAAACTTAGTAATCATAGTCCAGAGGGAGAATGACAATACACTTGTGCTCATACTTAAAAGAAGGGCTGAAGACATTTTATTATGAGACAACAAAAAGAGAAAGAAAAATTGCAGTGAAGGGTCCATCAAAGCTCTTGTAAGCTTCTGAAAAGCTCAGCGATAAAAGGAAACCTGGGCTAGACATTTTGAGGAAGGTGGAACCAAAAGGTATAGACAGTTAAGCCTTTCGAAAATTATAACACACACACATTAAACACACACACACACACACACACACTGCAGCCCCAACTTCTTTGTGTAATGTTTTCCAACAGAGTGGAAAAAATAATACAAAATTTGTCAACAGCAGTTCCACTCCTGGGAATACACCCTATAGAAAAAGCTCATGCACATGTGTATCAGAAGACAGGTGCAAGAATGTTCATACCATCACTGTTTGTACTAGCAGAAAACTGGAAATAGTCCAAATGTCCGGAGACAGTAAACAGGAGAGTATACTCCTATATAGCATTCCATGGGAGAGTGTGTGAAATATTATACAAAAGTGAAAATGAACTACAGCTGCACACAGCAAAATTGGTCTTGAAATATAATTATGAGTATAAAAAGCAAGTCATAGAAGGTTACGGTGTAATACCATTTTTATAAAGTTCTGAAACAAAACTAAACAATATATTATTTAGGAACATATACAAAAGGAAGATTCCAAACACAAAGTTCTGGCAAAGGGATTGAATAGGTGAAGAAAACATTTTTGAAGTTGGATGATGAATTCACAGGTGTTTGTTTTATTTTTATGCCTTATAATATATATAATCAAATATTAAATAATAAACACATATTTAAGTTTGCAACTTCCTTTTCTATTCATTTTTTCTTTGGATTTTACACATACATTGTATAAGAAAAAATGTACAGATTTAAAAACTGTCCCCTATTACTTTTGAGAATCCCAGAATAAATCTGGAAGAAGCCTAATGATTTTCAGTGGAAAAAATGCAAAATGTTAATGATCCTCTCCAACTTAACAGATTCAAAAATTGTATGAGAATATGACTTAACTTCATCAAACCATGGAGAGGAAGCTGCATCCTCTTAACAAAATGCCAAGGAACACCTTGCTTCCCAGGTCAGTAAGAGGAAAAATCAGAAGCAATTGCCTACATCTGTTCTTAACATTCATAGAGAAAAAACTTTAAGAATCTTTAAGTCTGAAGAGATAGAAATGGGCCAAGAAATTTGAAGTAACTTTTCAAGGCAGAGACACACAAAATGAAGTTGAGAAGAGGATTCAACCAACTAGGACATTGCCAACACTGTAAATGGGAGTTGCAAAACAACAGCAAATTGAAATAATTAAGATTTGTCCAGAATGTCTAGGGTTCACAGGATTCAGGCTAATTACATCCTTTATAAAGTTATATGAGAGGATGATCAGTTTCTAAAGAATTAGAAAGCAAATATACTTAACACAATAACGTAAGAAACATTATTTTTTTCCATAATTCAAAAACCAGTAGTTCTAGCTCCTCATTTTAATCCCTAATTGTGTAATACTTGCAGAAATATGTTTATTTAAACTATCTGGCACTAGGTTAGTATTTGCTATGACTATGATAAAAATTCTTTAAAATAGGAGCAAGGACACAAACATTATAAGGGAGTAAAGATATATTTTAAAGAGAAGAAAAAATGAATTAAAATGAAGTCACATCAGCATCGCTCTGAATACCTGACTGCTTCTTCACCTGGAGTATGAGTGGTCTTGGGTAACTTCAGCATTTAAATGACCTGAAATTTCCAACTTACTTGAAATAATAACTCTGGGGGTTTCATGATGAATACTTAATGCGTTTTTTAAGCAAAAATCCAAAACCTTCTCCCATGAATGAGAAATATAAAGAAAGGTTTGGATCTCGGATACTCTAAATACTTCACCAATATAACCTTCAATCAGAACAGAGGCAAAAACCTAATATCCATAACTTTTGCCTTAAAAGATTCTTTTGATGCTCTAGCATGGTATGAATGTTAAACTTTTACATTTTTTTTAGCAGGGCCTTTTAATAGATTTTTTTCTTTAACAGGAACACAGTGCTCTTAACTGGATAGTATCTAAAAACCTCATCTAAGGCTTTACCAACCTCTCTCCCTGACAGCATCATATTCCACATATTTCTCAGCAGGGAAGATTGGCTTCCAGTGGGAAAACTTTAGTATCAGCTTTCCCAAAGAGCCTGAAAGGAGAGTTAAGCTGGATTGCTCTTCCAGAAAACAAGTACATCATTGCTGCCAAATGCTAAATCCTAACACCATGGGACATTTCCTATGATTCTGTCTGTGGTGCAGGATGAGATTCGTGTAATATTTCTCTTTACAAAATGTTCCTTCAAATAATAACAGTAATAGTAGTTATAACAGTAATAGTAATAATAAATTATAATTATTGAAGCTATGTGTTTTATGTATATATAATCTGTCAAATTCTCACATAGCCCTGCAAGGTAGACATCATTTATCCAATTTTACAGATAAAGGAACTGAAGCACCAAAGGATAAAATAATTTGTCCAAGACTAAGAAATAATGTTGGCTACATTTATTGAGCACTTACTATGTGCTGGTAGTGTTCTAAATGTTTTAGTTGCATTAACTAAATCTTGATCTCTTCATGATAGCTCTATAATTATGTCCAACATTTGGCTGAGAAAACACAGAGAGGTGCCCGGTGTCATCCACCTGGCAAATGTTGAACTGAGATTCAAACTCCCGCAGCATAGCAACAGCGCCCACACTCTTAATCAGTACGGTATACTGCCTCGCTAAATATTAGAACTTATATCTAACCCAGATCTAGCTTACTCAAAAAACATATGGCTTTCAAAAATGAGTTCTCCCATTGCTTAAACTATACCACACAGGCAAAAGCTATCAGATGAGCAACACATACCAACATATACGCTTACTAAATATAATTCAGTGAAAATATATGTAGAAATCCAAATTATTGTTTAGAGATGTGAATAATGATAATAATCCATCAGATACATAAACACGTGTTCATTCTTGTGCTGGGTAACAGCTGCATAATCCATTGGAAAGCCTATCCCACCAGGAATCCAAAGCTCAAATGCTCCTGCCCTTTCTCTACATACACAGTCAAATGAATCCACATACTTTCATTATCATATCTTGAAGCACACAATTCCACTGGACAAATACTCTAATTTCTGATCAACATACATCCTATGAAACTGTACCTAAACTCTGCATACTTTCCATTAAGTTTATGGCCTCTATCGAAGAGAACACATTTATTCTAATATTTCTAACTACAAACTTCATCACTCCCTCTTGATCACAATAATTATTAACTAAAAAATAAGTCTTTTAAAAAAGCAGAAAGTCAGAAAGAAAATCTTATTTTGTTAGAGTTGAGGTTTATATCAATGTATCCCTTTCTCTGCAATCTCACGTGACTCCAGAACCTGACCCAAACCAGTTCACCCAGCCTAGGATCATATACTTAGCAGTATGATACACAAGACATGATAGTGGCTGAAGCACTATTATTAAAGAGAGATTAAAACAGCTGTACATTATGCTGAAGCACTCACTCTTCCCTTTACAAACAGACGGTCCTGGATTACAAGCAGCACTTGACCATTTAAATCACGACAACAACCAGATTTAACCAGCTGGGCCATATTCTCCTAGGCAATGCCTGTTGACCTCCTCAGTCGCAGCTGCTCAAATGAAATTCTCATTAGACAACTTATTTTCAGAAGCCAAAGGACTCTCTGATTAAATATATGTATTTAGATATAGAAGTCCTTTTTAAAGTATTCATTTTCTGACAACTGTCGCTTATGCTACAGCCCAGCTACATTGGCAACAAGATGGGTGATACAAGGATAACTAAAATTCATCATTTAATCCCAGCTGAAGGCTTTTTATCTTAGAACCATTTAAAACTGAATCTATTAATCAAAGTCTTTCTACACACTATACCCACCAATATCAACAGTGTTTTAAAAGGTAGATTCTGATATTCATCCATTCTATCCATCTATCCATTTTTCCATGCATCTGCACACCTATCTATCTATCTACCTACCTACCAACCTGTCTATCTATGGCAGAAAAATTCAGGGTTAAATTTAGAACAAAACAGAAGCCTTGCCTATTTTCCCACAAATCTTACTTTCCGCAGAGGCACTTCAGACAGAACACATTTGTTCATCAGTGTTTCAGCAATCCAGTCAAATCACTGCTCTGGAGAGGACATTTCTTGAGAGAATGGCAGATAAAATACTGGACAATTATTTGGTTAATCAAAGAATCTACCTGTAAGAGAATAACTTTCCTATTACCGAATGGAGAGTTTTTCTTTTATCAAGTAGATACTGTTTTAAAATAGACCATAATAAATAAACTTTTTATAGATCAGTTACTGTATAAGAGGGGAAATGAGGGGGAAGGTATTTAGTCTGATATAGTCAAAACATTCTCCAGGACAAGAATGACTCAGGAAAGGTCATTTATTATGTCAATCACACAAGCTTGTCACTTATGAAGTATGGTCTTCAAACCAGGAACTAGAAGCGAGGGAGAGGTGAGTAATGCATTTGAAAGCTTTTATACATCCCATGGGATAAAGGACGTCCCAGATGAGGAGATGGGGCTTTAAAAAGTCAAAGCCAGGCAAATATTGGTGGAGCTATTATACCTCCTTAGACCTAGAGTATAATTATAATATTATAGAATCAGAAATCTAACAGAAGCTTATTAATGACCTTTTCTATAATTATTTCTCTTCTCCCATCACACTGTTCTGTTCTATCACTCCAAGCAAATGATTAAAATTAGGCATCAAACTCAAAATAAAAAATAGAAATCCTCATTACTCCCATCTCCAAAACATGTTGTCTACTTTTCTCATTAACTGTTATACCATCCTCCTATTCACTCTGAGCTACCTTTAAACCACTCCTCTCTATTGATCTCCTCACTTTAAATGTCAGGTCCTAACAATTCTACCTCCGAATATCTTTTCCATATGCACCCCTTCTTCCTTTCTTGTTTCTGCTGCTTTAGTTCAGGCCCTCATTATCTCTAGCCTGAAACAATTTCCTTAACAGCTCTCTGTGCTCCCATACATCCAATACAGTGCTGCCAGATGAACTTTCCTGGAGGAAAGCTCTAATCCATCAACTTACTGTGCTAAAAAACAGTCAGTGGTTCCTCCATAACTTTCATATAGTTTGAGCTTCTTAGCCAAGAATTTAAGGGCCACTGTGATGAACAGAACCTACCTTTTCAGTCTTATACCCTATATGCATCTTCACATACTTTAAAGTAGAACCTGAAGGCTGTTTTAAAGCTCTCTGCCTGTTCCTTTTGACTGAAATGTCCCTCCCTTCCATTTCTACTTACATATATATCCTTTCATTCTCCAAGACCAGTTAAGACTCATTTTCCTATAGAACCTCTCCATGGTTTCCTAGGCAGGCACAATCTATCTTGTAAACTCCTATAACATTTTATCTATGTAGCTCTCATGGAACTTATCACATATTAAATATGAATTAGAGTTCATTTTGTATATGTTTTACACCTTTTACTAGAATATGAACTCTTTAAATTTAGAGACTATTGTTTTATTCATGATAGGTGTGCAATATCATGTAGCATAGTGGTTCTTAACCTAGGGTCCACAGACCCCAGGAGTCTATCCATAGAATTCAGGAAGTCTGTGAACTTGGATGGAAAAAATTCATTTTCACCAATTTTTTTAACTGAAAATTTGCATTTCTTTAAATTATTGATGCAGGCAACAAACCATAAATTCATAATATCTGTGACATTGTAACCAATAAAATAACTATATTTTTATATCACACTGTACTTGTTGAAGATATCTCAAAATACCTTTTATACTTATCACTACTTCAAAATTGTATTTTTAGTCCCTCCATTAGATCTTGTGTTTAATGCATTAATAAAGTAGTACTTCATACCATATCAAAAATTTTTAAATTATTTAACATTTTAATATAATTCATTTTCTCATAATTCCATGGATTTTACTTTATGCATTTAAAATAAGAATGGACCTGTAGGTGTTGCCATGCCACCAAAGGGATCCACAGCCAAAGAAAGAAAGAAAGTAAGAGTCCCTCAGTTCTAATATAGCACCTTGCAAAATAAGAAGAAAACTTGTAGAAAAATAATCACGATACTATGTAGCTCTTGATTAGGCTATAAAAAATATGCCATGAACTATAGAATACTGTATAAGCATATTGTTCATAAAAATTCATAGTCTTGGCAGAAAAAGACCAATTACCCCTCGTCTAAAATAACCTTTTAAAATGGCAATTAAGATTGCTGCATACCTCCAAAGATAATTTATTATCTTTCAAAGAAAGTCTTTCCATACATGGACAGCTACACTGTTAGACAGCTGGTCTTGTTATAATTTCAATATGATATATAATACTATATGATAATATAATGATAATATTACTAGTTCCTTTAATTATTCCTCTTATTATATAATTCTGTGTCTGTTAGCATGTAATTTGTTCTCCTCTGAGAATATCCCAACGCTTCTGAGTTCCTCTTGAAGTGTAGTAATTCTCCACACAATACTTCAGGTGCATTCTTTTGAGCAGGAAGCTCAGTGGGACCGACACCTCTTGAATCTTACATACTGTAATTCTAGTAATGCTGACTGGGATAGCACTGGCAATTTTTTGGCAATATTCACTGCACTGACCCCATTGCACTCTCTGTCACCTAAAATTCATATGTTGGGTTTTTTTTTAACCATGTGTCTGCTATTTAAATGTCCTTCAGTAATTACTTGTGCAGATAGGAATTTTGGTCACAGCCTCTGGACTTGACAATAAGACCTATTAAATTTTATCTTGATGGGTTAGTTTTAAGTTTATATTTTCAGTTTGTCAAAAACTTTTGACTTTTTGTTTCTTTCATACATTATATTCAGCATTCTTCCCAGATTTTTGGAATCTGTTTGATAAGCACACTTTTTATCATTTCTATTTGTACTTAATGAATTATATATGCAGATATGCACTAAAAATGCCTGAATTTCCTATGCCTAAAATATATGTACTGTACAAAACAAAGTTCTGTAGAGTACATAAAAAACATTCTTCAATAGTAGGAATATAATAACAAAGGACTCTTAAATGAGAGGTCTCATCTTACAAATGCCTCTCTTGTATCAAATCTATAACACACAATAATGAAGAAGAAAAGACTAATCATTACTTGCAAGAGAAGGATGATTTTAAATTCCCTAGCAGTCTAGACCCCTCCCCCCTAAAAAATCATCACAAATCAATTTCTTTATTTTTACACAACAGAGCCCTCTAAAGTATGTTGAAACCTCTTTCTTATAGAGCTAAAACAATCTTTTTGGTGAATCACAATTAAATGTAACCTAGCAATCTCATTTATTCAGAGTTTATTGATCTGGCAGCCTCAGTTATTCTAGAATAGCCGTGAATGAGGAATATAAAGTCTCTGAGCAGCCAGAAGAGTCAGCATGAAGTCCATGCACTGAAGAGTATGTATATTGCCCAGAATCTCTTAGCAACTCACCCAGAAATGTTTGTTCATATTTTAAATATAGTCCAGAATGTTATGATCATCTAATTTCATAATCGACAGATGAATATAAGAAGCAAATTAGAAAATATTCACAACTAGGTAAGAAGTAACAGTCTGAAACCTGATATTAAAGGAAGAGAAACCAAAACACACATATACACAGACACACACACACACACACACACACACACACACACACGCCAAAAAAGATATCTAAATCAAGCAGACACAGGAACTCTAAAGTTTCATAATTGCAGAGAAATAACCATAAAGCCAACTGTCCTAATTATCTCAAAGATCTCTGGGGGCATCATTACATTATAGCATGCTAAAGTAATTGACATTTATAATAATTATCATCACAATAACTCAAATGTATGTAATTTACAGTTCATAAGACACATTAATTATTATAGTTAATTCTCAAAATGTTTGAGTTAAGAAGTCAGGTTACTACCATACCAAACTTTAAATTTTGTGGTTCAGGGAGATTGAAGAACTTACCCAGGGTCACATGATTGTTAGATAGGTATTGGAGATCATATTCTACTGCATCATGACCCTGAGTCAACAAAAAAGTTTACATTTTGTGCCATATAATCTGGTTAGTAAGATAGGGAAGCATGTAATACATTTTAGAAGCTTCCACAAAGATTGCTGATGTGGTGGACACATCACAAAAATTAATTTGAAATTTTTAAATAAACTTCTGAGCCCTTTAAAGGAATAAAATTAACTTACATGAAAAATTCCCTTATATCAAATCCCCATTTCCCTATAATACCACAGAGGTTTAAATTTAACTTACAATGTAAGTAGTAATCCAGAGCCATTAATTATCCTACATTTTAAAGTCTAAAATCTGTACATAAAAAAATGAAAGAATATACATAGTATAGCAATCACTCAGAGTTGATTTATTTAATTTAAACATATTATTAGAGAGTCTTCTTTCATCTACTTTTTAGGACCTAGGTTAACCTAAGTGGACTCTTGTAGAGAGAGTAGAGAAGGTGGATGTTTCAGTAGATGTCATGTGTCAAAGAACTCCTCCTTTGAACATTTAGCTTTAATAGTATTAGAAACCCTCAGCTCTCAATTCTGCAACATTTGGAGGTAAAATAATAATATTTATAAATTTATAATATTTATAAAAATAAGGAGAAATAAATTAGGGGCCTTTTTCTTTTTAAACAGTTGATATTTTCAAAATAAAACACTATCCATCAAGAGGAAATAAGGGAGAAAAAATGAAAAATAAAGTTGCGGCTAGGAAAATACCTGTACTCCCTTTTCCAGAGCAAGGCTTATAGTCAGTTTAAAACCTTGATTTGTTATTATAAGAGCCAAGTAAAATGCACAAAGTTGTAGAAAAATGGAACTATCTGCTTAACACTTCTAATGGATCACAATCTGCCATCACCATGGTAACCTCTGAATAACTTTTTCCTTGCTAGTGTCAATTATGCACTTCTCTGGCCCTTAAAATCCCACTCATTTTTTTTTTAAGCCTGGAATCTTTAAAAGAATAAAGCCCAACAGTTAAGTCCACACATACCCTCTTGTTCAGTCCGAGTCATTTCCTCAAGCTTCTTCTGTTTCAGTGTGTCCACCACATCGGCAAGGCTCCCTTTGCGGCGTTCTGGGGTTCCAAAAGTAACACTGGTCATTATCTCGCGGTCCCGACTCCCTTCGTCAGGCTTATGTGGTGAGGTAGAGGTATTTCGGAAGGAATATAGGGAACATAACTTATTATTCTCTGACTCCTAGAAAATAAAAATAAAATAAAACCATTAGAACATGTTTCTTTGCATATCATTGGAGAAAAATCCCAAACTCAGAATGATAGTATATGAGGCTGAGATGGACAAATAAAATATATTAACTATCTCTGCTTAAAAAAAATACTAAACATAGAGGTAATTATCAAAGGAACTAACCTGAAATTGCAGATTCGACCTTTTTCTTTTTAAAAAAAAAAAGCAGCCAAAGTGTTACAAAAACTTAATTTTACAAGGAACACTTCAACTTCTTACTCATTTACACCCTTCATTTAAAATAGTTCAGATTCAATTATTAATTATAAGGATGGTAAAGTTTTTCTTTTAATTGGCACTTATATTAGCAACCCTCTTCCCACAGCCTAAAATATATGTACATCAAAAAAAACCCCATTATCCCTAAATTTAGAAACAGTAGAGAAATTAGCTTCCATATTCACGTTAATTATTCACCAGAAAATATATAAAATATCTAAATCAGCGTCAGAAAGTTAGCCAACCTGAATATTTTTGTGTGCTGGGGTTTGAGGAAAATTGTTTGTTTGTTTTCTAGCTACACATCTGTCAAAGTTACAGAAACCTCTTTCTATTTCTTACACTTACCCCTGATACTTTAGCACATAGTCACACACATTTTTCATGTGGCATTTAAAAATGATTTGTTTTTTTCTTTTTTTTAACAAGAAGACAAGTTTGTTACAGAAACACTTACACAAGAATTATTTCACATTACGGAGAAGTTGGCTAACTGGTAGGAGAGTTAGGTCCATCTTCAAGGAGAAAAAGCAAATCTTAGATTGAAAATAATAAACACCAAAAAGTTTATAAAAAGAAAATGTTTTTATAGCTCTTTAAATCGGAACTGGGAGTTTTAAGCAAACATTTTTGGCCACAGTCCACCAGTAGTCTTGCATTCACCTTATCTGCCTGTGTATGGGTATTCTCTCTCCCAATAAAAAACTGTATGAAATAAATAAAGCATCTAGGCTTTGTTCTCATCAGAAGCTTAAAAATCTTAATCACTCCTATATCTCTCTCCTTCTTCACAAAAAAAAGCCCAGTAAGCATCAAGAACTAGAGGAAGAGCATGAGGTAAAAGTCACAGCGTTTAAAAAAAAAAAAATTTACAGAGTTAATCACTGATAGGAAAGGGAATGAAAAGAAAATGGAATCTAGAGAAATACATTTCCACATACATTAAATGAGATAATTGTACTCAGTAAATGCTAGATATTTAGGTATTATTGTCATTGTATACAAGGTAGGAATAAAACTTATTTTCACAGTTATTGGTAGCATATAATGAGCTAACATTTGTAAAGCAACTAGGCACAGTGCTGAGCCCAAAGCAGGCAGTGCTTAGTAAATGGTAGGTATTATTATTTTGTTGGAAGGAACAGATCTAGGAATGGAGCCAGAGGTTTTTCCCCCTCTGGACCTAAGGAATTGCTTAGTAAAAACTATGTCTTGAATTAAATTGAGTATTGTAAAGTCTGTGAATATACTAAAAACCACTGAATTGTACACATTAAATGAGCAAATTGTATGGTACGTGTATTATATCTCAATAAAGCTGCTTTAAATTACTATGAGCCAAATCTTAATCTTTTCCACAATCCCATTGTTATCAAAATGCCTAGCACGGAGCAGATGCTCATTACATTTGCACTAAAATAAACTGAAAAGGATAAAATAAATGGGCAGGGCAGGAAAAAGAGCTCCTCTTTACCTTATCCCTAAATCTTTTCTTTCCCCAGGAAATATGTTGTATTTCATTTACTGCTTACAATAACTGTGGAGTGATGCACAGGAACCCCTTCTTTTAGATGCCAGTCATGGTTAATACATGGCTCCTTGGAATGGCCAGTTCATTCCCTACTTTGTGCAAACAAAAAACTCAGAGATATGTTTGCCAAAGCCAATTGCAGCTCTTAATAGTGTCCCTATCAGAAATGTGACCTAGGCTTTTGAATCAGTAATACCATTTGATAAATTATGCTTTGATCACTTTCATTTCAAATGCAAATTTGTCTATCATTGCCTGTAAGTCAAAAACAAACTCTGGCTCAACCTAAGGGATTGAAGATCAACTTAAAACAACAGTTACATGGAAGTGGTTACCTACAAATGACTCACCACTGACCATAATAAAGAGGAGTTTTCCCACCACTCCCAAATTGAAAGATGCTAGAAATGTCTCTCCAGCCTGAGTTACAGTTGTCCTTAGAGAATTTAGGCTCCATACAGTACCATTTTTTTCTCTCAGGACTAATTTCAGTCTATTTACTCATGTCACTTACTTGTTAGATAGACTA
Source organism: Neophocaena asiaeorientalis asiaeorientalis (assembly GCF_003031525.2). Taxonomy (NCBI): domain Eukaryota; kingdom Metazoa; phylum Chordata; class Mammalia; order Artiodactyla; family Phocoenidae; genus Neophocaena; species Neophocaena asiaeorientalis. Next base: position 1,223,155 of record NW_020175669.1, read on the forward strand.
TGTTCCTTATTTTTTACTCATGGGAATGTGGTCACTGCCATCTGCACCACAGACAATAACCATGGGTTCCCACACCAATGACCCACACTGTCTTCAGCCCCATAATCTGTGCAAGGTCGCTCAACACCACCAAGAAACAGAGAACAAGAAGCTGTAAGTCATGATTTCTCCAAGAAAGCAACAAGAACTACTTGCAACATGCCACAAAGGCACCAACACGGGCAGAAAATGAAATCATAAATGGCTTAAGTCATACTATCTTATAAACAATGGAAAGGGGCAAAATTTACCATTTATGGTCTTCACTTTTTAACTTTCTAAAACTTAAGACATATGGGGGGCTTCCCTGGTGGCGCAGTGGTTGAGAGTCCGCCTGCCAATGCAGGGGACATGGGTTCGTGCCCCGGTCCGGGAAGATCCCACATGCCGCGGAGCGGCTGGGCCCATGAGCCACGGCCACTGAGCCTGCGCGTCCGGAGCCTGAAATGGGGGCCTATAGTCAATTCACCTGAACAAAGGGGCACATAAATCCAAACATCTATCGATACAATGAAGAGATTACTGTTAGATAAAAGGCAGTAATGTCAAATCAGAAAAAGAAATTTGACAAAGAATCTCTAGTTTTTGTTCTAGGGAGCTAGGTAATTTTTAAGTAAGTTTTCTTACAGAAAAAAAAAGCTCAACTTATTCTTTAATTTCCTAAAAACAAAACTGGTCCTATGAACTAACAATTGAGGCAAGATGAACAGTGATAATATCTATCAAGTTTTGATGCATGACACTGCAGCACAGCTGTGGAGAGGTTTGAGACAACATTTGACTAAAGCAGTGCTTCTCCAACTTTAAGGTATAGAATTCCCTGGCAAGTATGTTAAAATACAGATTCCCTTATCTCTTCCCATACCCCAAAGAGTGGGGTGCAGGAATATGAAGTTTAATAAACATCCTAAGTGATTCTGATGCACCCCACTTTCAGAAACACTGATTCCGTGAGAAGGTAATGAAATGAATGTGCTTTGCCTTCATGTTATAATGTGGATATAATTATGAACATTTTAAAGAAGCCTGGTTAGTTGTGATTTTAAAAAGTAACATAAAGGAGATTACTTCTCTTCTTTTGATCTTTCTTGTGAAAACAGCCAGTGTATAACATGACAGAACACATGAACATCACAAAAAGAAAAGCATATGGGGCACTGAGTAAGCATTAGTTCATTCAAAGGAAACATAAGTTTGTTTTCTCTTAACCCTTAACTTCAGAGTCCTCCCTAACAGTGAAGAAAATTTCAAAATACTATTTAAAAGGATCCTAGTACCAATACAAGGACTAAAGTGATATTGATTCAGATTATCTAAGGATCATTTCACTGGCAATTAATTAAACACAGTACAAAAATTATATGTAGATGACTGAAAAAGCATGCAGTAGTACAAAAAAAATCATTAGGCAAAGTTTCTAGAAAATACAAGCAATTTTCACAAATTAAGAATATATAGGGCTTCCCTGGTGGCGCAGTGGTTGAGAATATATAATTAAGATGTTTCCATATATGAAGGGATAGAGAAGTAAATATTAAAAACAAAACGTGTGTGAGGTGATGGATGTTAAGTAAACTTATTGTGGTAATCCTTTCACAATATATACATTATATTTTATATCTTTAATACAATGTTCTATGTTAATTATTTCTCAATAAAATTGAAAAAACAGATTAAAATAAATATTGTTCAGATTTTTCAGAAGTTATGAAAAACTGATTGCTCAGCAGTGGCATTAAATAACATTAAACTCAAATAGCCTTCTCATGGTACTGTGAATATAGCAAACATAATCAAATTTTTGAGCCTTTGCAGTACTTGCTGGTATTAATCGCTTGGTTTTCCAGAAGGAGCTCATAATAGAGGACTCCTTTCCAATCCCACCATATACACAACATCACCTTCTTTGGATGAAGACCGGCCTTTGGTGTGGTTGATGGTGGTTCATTTCCCTTGCCCCATGATATCTTCTGTTCCACATGATTGTACAGTAACCACTTTTCACTGCCCATCACAATTTGTTTTAAAAATGGAATGTTTTCATTACATTTAAGTAGAGAATCGCATGCGGGAATACAGTCAAGAAGGATTGTTTCGCGTATGTGGAGTCCAAACATCAAAGCGATTAACATAACCAAGCTGGTGCAAATGATTTTCAACGCTTGATTTGGATATTTTGAGTATGTTGGTATCTCCCGCATGGTATAACATTGAGTGTTCTCAATTAATGTCTTGATTTGATCACTATCAACTTCAACTGGTCTACCCGACCATGGAGCACCATCCAGTGTGAAATCTCCAGCATGAAACTTCGCAAACCACTTTTGAGACGTTCTATCAGTCACAGCACCTTCTCCATACACTGCACAGATCTTTTTTGCATTTCAGCTCCATTTTTACCTTTCTTTAAATAATAAAACATAATATGCCGGAAATGTTGCATTTTTCTTCCATCTTTAATATTAAAATGGCTACACAAAAATTCACCAATTTTGATCTTTTTTTTAATGCACGCTGATATGACAGCTGTCACATACAATCTAACAAAATTGTTTTGAATGAAAGTAAAGACAACTAAGTGCTACTAGAATCATCTTATGGAAAAAAGCAAACGAACCTTTTGGCCAACACAATAAAAATAATTTAAGAGAATAGAGTTTGGCCTTATTGAACATATCTAGAGAGTTAGTATATTATAGTTTCCCTATATTGAAATCAGAAAAAATAACCAAGCTTTCTTTCCTTGGCATATCTGCATCTGAGGACTCGCAAATAATATTTTCTGATAACTCTAATTATTTAAAAGGGAATCCTTGATCAGCTAAAATCTAGATCCTTATCATTATCACCCATAGTTTCCTGTTTGCCCTCAAAAGACACACAAAATCAATTTATTTCCTATTCCATGTTAAAGTTGTTCGAAGTATCTTAAGGGAGGGATTAGGTTAACAGTCGTTTTCTAAGTGAAACTCCTTCAGTTTCAACACCTATTTACCATTTGACATGGTTTCCAGACCCTTCGTCATTCTCCTCTGATACACTCCAGTCTCTAGATGTTGTTCTAAAAATGTGTTGCCAAGAACTGAATACCGAAGTTTGTTTTAGCCTGAAGAAAAGTAACACTCAGAAGGTTATGTGGTTTTCCCCATGTCACACAGGTAAAACTGGCAGAGGTAAACTCTAAATGTAGGTCTTCTGACACCCAATCCAGTGTTTTTTCCATTCCATAGGGCTATACTAAAATCACTTTCAACAGTAAAAGATGCCATAATTTCAATAACACGTACCTTCTAAATCTTTTCTTACCTTACATTTCCAGAGAGGAGCTTTACCTACTTTTGAGACAGGAATTCCACTGTTATTAACCCTAATCTAAGAATTACCAAGATACATTACATTAGTTATCTACTGTATAAAAATCACCCTAAAACTTTGTGCTTAAAACGACAATAATGATTTATTATCTTTAGTGGTTTCCGTGGGTCAGGAATTCAGGAGCATCTGGGCTGGGTGGTTCTGTCTCAAGGTTCCTCATGAGCTTGCCCTTAAGTCAGTGGCTAAGGTTGGAGTCATCTCAAAGGCTTCTTTTTTCACAGATGTGAACACTTCAAGAGCTTGGGGTTGGAACCTGGGGTTCCTTGGACATCTTCCTCGATGTGGTCTCTCTACATGATCTTTTCTCTCCAGCACATTGCTTCAGACTAGCTAGACTTCTTACATGGTAGTTCAGGCCTCCAAAGGTGTATGCCCCCAAAAGAGCCAGAAGAAAGTTATATCACTTTTTCTAACCTAGTCTGGGAAGTCATGCCCTATAACTGTCAATGCAATCTATTCAATAGTAAGTCACCAAGGCTGACCCATAGTCAAGGAGATGGGAGTTAGACTATGCCTTTTTATAGGATGGAGTTATAATTATATGCTCAAATAGTTGCTGTGAGAAATGAATAATGTATAAAGCACTTAGGGGAGTGCCCATCACCTGAGTACTCAATAAATGATACCTACACTTATTATTAAATTAAAATGTCCTTTGTCCAATTATCTTTAGTTTCAATTTTCAATTCTGAAAATAGAGTCATGATAATCACTGGAACCATTTTTAGGTTTTTATTTATACTCATCTAAGTATAAATGAGTATACTTAAATACTTAAGTATTTAAGTACTTAAATACTTAAATACTTAATGAGTATACTTAAATACTTAAATAAAGTAAAAACTCATCCAGGTTTTTATTTTTATTTTATTCATCTAAGTGGAATAATAAATACTGAACTATATTACTCTCTTCAATATCAATGCTCAAAATCACCTTCTTTTTAAAGGCATCCCTAACTAATTCCACTAAGATCTGGCCCCTCACAAAGCTCCAATAACCTCAACATATGTAATTAGCTTCGTCTAGGGACACTATCAATTCTCACTTAACCTAACTCCATATGGATTATCTCCACTCTGTCCAGGAGCAGCTACAGTATACTACAGCTCTAATTTAGCTGGGTTTCCACCTGCACCTTGACCAGGAATGTGAATGGGCAGCCATACTGCAAGCAGAGGAGAGACTGGGGTTGCAAAAGTCAGATAAGATGTCAGAAATTAAGACAGGCAGAGACCATGGGTCAGGAATGCAATCTTGCCCTGCATAATAGAGTTGAAACCCACATGCAGGTGGAAGCCATTGCAGTGGGAGAAATGAGTGGAAACGGCTTCTCTAAGCAGCGGCATGATCAACTTCCCTACCTACCACCAATGAAATTGCAGAGACAGAATATTATCCTCTCTTACCCTTTCCTCCACCTATTAGTAAGGCTGAATTAAGTGTGTTCATTCTTATTGCCTTATATGTTGTCATTTTTGTTTTGCTTTGTTTTCCATTTTAGTTATACTGTCTCTCCAGTTACAGCTTTATTCTTACTTTAGTCTGCCCTCCCTATAATAAGATTTATTGAGATATCCAATCACAGATTTGTCCCTGATTTGTGATAGCCCCCAATCTATGGCAAATCTCTGTTTCCTCAGACCCTACCCCAAATCACTCAAACAAAGCCCAAATCCTAAAAAAGTTCTTTTGAATATTCTCTTTCTGAGACACTCCATGGTTCTCTATGGTGTGAGTTCTCCCTACTGCAATGCGTAAGAAACCCAATTTGCTCAACTATGGGTATGTTCCTGGTAGTCTTTGACTGGAGGGAATTAAAGGGATGCAGTGTCTGTAAAGAAATTAAAAACGATAATAAAACCAACTAAAAGTTGCTTCTGTTTTTTTTAAACCACCATGTACAGGCAAATCAACCATGTCAGTCTTCTCTGCCAAAACAGATGGCTCCACCTATCTTGGTATGTACTGCATTTATATGTTTTAAGGGACTTCCTTGGTGATCCAGTGGTAAAGAATCCGCCTTACAATGCAGGGGACCCAGGTTCGATCCTTGGTCAGGGAACTAAGATCCCACATGCCGCAGGGCAACTAAGCTTGCGCACCACAAATACTGAGTTAGCACACCTCAACGAGAGAGCCGGCATGCTGCAAACTACAGAGCCCACGCACTCTGGAACCCATGTGCCACAATCTGCACGCCGCAACTAGAGAGAAGCCCCCTGTGCCACAAGGAAATATACTGCATGCCTCAATGAATATCCCACGTGCTGCAACTGAGACCCAACGCAGCCAAAAATAAATTAAATAAATAAATAATAAATATATATTTTAAGTTTCAAATAAGTTTTCAAGTTATATTACATAAATTACACATATACATGTATATCCAATACATTATATTGAGTTATATTACATATCTACTATATATGTACTGCTTTCTTCTAATTCCCAATTTAAACAACTTTTTTTTTGATGAACCCAAAATACCTGCCAACTGTGCTGTATAAGAGGTATTCTACCACAGTGTTATTGGGTAACTGACGACAAAAAAAAAAAAAAGCTTTACTTAATCTAGGTTCCAATAATTTCCTGCTAACAAAAGAAATCTAACTTTTTTAATGTGCTCAAAACTAAACTGCTAACATTTATAGGTTCTTTCTCAGAGGAAAAAGTATGTTTTTCTCTAATGTGACATATTTTATGGAAAAGCATCAGTTTAAAGAAGCTTACATAAATGAAAATACTGAATTTGGTTCCAATTACCAACAGATTACTCCTGACAAACATTATCATTAGCTCTAACAGTAAAACAAAGTATGTTCTTTTTCTCTTTTATTAAAACTGATATTTGGTATAATATGAGATTTACATAGCATTCGCGAATTTGCCATTCTACACTATTGCTATAATATTCAATAACAATAAATATATTCATGCATGATGTGTCAGAATATAGATTTGTTACCAATATTTGCTAGTGTCATGATTCCTAAAGTCTTATAAGAAAAAAAGTGTTTTTAAAATGTTATTTTGATTCAAAGAAAATAATTACAATACCAAAAGTTTTATAAATAGCCTCATTCCTTGATATTTAATAAATGGATGGAGTAAATATAGAAAAAAAATTTTTAAGTCCCCAAACTTGTCAAGACAAACACATAGAAAAGCCTTGCATCATCTATACACTATCAGAATATAGAATCAAAATCTCAAGATTCAAAGGTCCTTAAAAATCCAATTGCTCATCCCCATCTAGTTGTTGATGCCCTTGTACAAGACAAGGTAGTATAATAGTAAACAAAGTACAGGTTCTCTGAACCAGATTTTCTAGTTAAATCCCAGTTTTCCATCCACCCCTCTCTGTGCCTTAATTTCCTCATCTATAAAATGGTATTGATAATTATAGCAGTATAGAACCTATAATAAGGTTGTTATGAAAATTTAATGAATTAATAAAAATAAAATACTTAGAATAAAAAGTGATCATTAAATGGTGGTGGTAGTGGTGGTGGTAGTGATGGTGGCCATTACAATACCCATGACAAGTGACTTTTTGTTCTCTCCTTGAACTAACACGCATAGAAGATTTAGCACCTCCCAAAGCAGTCCATTCCATCTTTGAAGGGTTGTCAAACATTCTTATTTATAGGAATATGAATCCTATTCTTTCAACGTATAGTTCCTTTCATTCCATGGGAATATTCAAAAGTGCAGCACTTTCAGTACACACACACTGCTACTATATTACCCTTGTATCTTCTCTTTTTCTAGGCAAAACATCTCTGTTTCCTTGATTTCTTTCCCATAGGAAAGACATGGTTCAGCCATCCTGCTCATTATCCCCTGAGTATGTTCCAATTTGTTTCTCTCTCTCAAAGAGTAGTGCCCTGAACTGAATGTACTCAATATTGTCTAAACAACAAAGAATTAAGGCACACTATCACAGCCTTAGAGATATTATACTTTAAAGATCTAATGCCATGGGACAGATAGCCACAGAGATAAGAATACCTTATAACTTTTTGGTAATGGAACAGTAAGAAGAGCTTTAAGACAGGCAGGCCTAATAAATGAATTCCCCAACACATGAAGTAACATTCTATCAAGGTTCAGCTATTAGCTGATTCATGCGCCTACCAACTCCAGCCAGTTACTTTCATCTGGAAATTCATTATTATTCAAACTACCATATGATGTTCAACCTAAACAACACTACCAGGCTAGACTGAATTGGCTAAAACAATTTTAACTTTGAAACCAAGAAAGTAAGAACTAGCAAGAGGCTTGATGATTATAGGTCAAATCTTTCATTTTTTACCACATGGGCATTTTAAATTTAATAGGAAAAAAGTTTTAAACATTCAGAAAACTAGAAGGAATAATATAACGAATACTATTATAATGATCAGCTAGGCTGATTGACAATTATTAACATTTTGTCATATTGCTCTATGTATATATGTATGTATGTATGTATCTATCTAATTATATTGCTTGAACATTTTAGAGCATATTATTGACATCACATGCCATCTTACCCCTAAATACCTTAGCATGTATCTGCAGAAAATAAGGATATTCTCCCACATAACCACAATATGATTATCATACCTAAGAAAATGAATAATAATTCTTTTAAGGCATCTAATATACAACCCATATTAAACTTTCCACAGTTGTCCCTAAATATTTTTTTTCAAAACTGAATCCAATCAAAGTTCATGGTTTATATTTGGTTATGCTCTTAAGTCTCTTTTAATCTAGAACAAAATCCCTCTTTCTTCTCATTTAATAGCTAGTTATATTTTTTCATATTATCATTAACATTAAAAACTCATATCCAAGGACTCCACTTTATACATTTTCATAGATTATAGAATATTTTCAAACCTGTTTATCCATGCTCATGTTGACATCAGCAAAATTTCACAGAAAATCCAGCTTTGAGCAATGTAATTTCCCTCTGATCCCTCTTTTAAATACCACCCAATCTTTTTAAATGTTTCAGGTATATAGCATTATAATTCAACATTTGTTTAGACTGCAGAGTGATAACCACCACAAGTCTAGTTACCATCCATCACTATACAGCTGACTTGCTTCACCCATTTTACCCACCCTCTCAACCTGCTTCCCCTCTGGTAACTACTGATCTGTTCTCTGTGTTTATGAGGGTTTTTTTGTTTATTTTTATTTGGTTGGTTTTTTTTTTTAGATTCCACATATGAGTGAAAACATAGGTATTTGCCTTTCTCTGTTTGACTTATTTCACTTAGCATAATACCCTCAACGTCCATCCATGTTGTTGTAAATGGCAGGATATCATTCTTTTTTATGGCTGTATTCCATTTTGTGCATGTGTGTGTGTGTGTGTGTGTGTGTGTGTATCACATCTTCTTTATCCATTCATCCATTGATGGACACAGGTTATAATATTATTTCCACATCTTGGCTATTGTAAATAATGCTGTAATGAACATAGGGGCATTTATAACTCCTCAAATTAGTGTTTTCTGTTTTTTGAATAAAATACCCAAAAGTGGAATAGCTGGGTCATATAATAGCTCTATTCTTAAATTCTTGAGAAATCTCCATACTGTTTTGCATAGTGGCTGCAGAAATTTATAGTCCCACTAACAGTGTACAATGGATCCCTTTTCTCCATATCCTCTCCAAAATGAGTTATTTATTATCTTTTTAATCATAGCCGTTCTACGAGGTATAAAGTGGTATCTCGTTGTGGTTTTGATCTGCATTTCCTTAATAATCAGTGATATTGAAAAGACAACCCACAGAATGGGAGAAAATATTTGCAAATGATGTGACCAACAAGGGATTAGTCTCCAAAATTTACAAACAGCTCATGAGGCTTAGTATCATCAAAACAAACAATCCAATCAAAAAATAGGCAGAAGACCTAAATAGACATTTCTCCAAAGAAGACATACAGATGGCCAAAAAGCACATGAAAAGATGCTCAGCATCACTAATTATTAGAGGAATGCAAATCAGAACTACAATGATACATCACCTCACACCAGTCAGAATGGCCATCATCAAAAAAACTACAAACAGTAAATGCTGGAGATGAGGCTTGTGGGATCCTAGCTCCCTGACTAGGGATCGAACCCACACAGCCTGCATTGGAAGGCAAAGTCTTAACCACTGGACTGCCAGGGAAGTCCCCCCAATGCATTTAAAAGTTGTTTACACTACACTGTAGTCTATTAAGTGTGCAATAGCATTCTGTCTAAAAAAAGTGCATATCTCAATTAAAAATACTTTATTGCTGAAAAATGTTAACCATCATCTAGCCTTCAGCAATTCATAATCTTTTTGCTGGTGGAGAGTCTTGCCTCAATGTTGATGGCTGCTGACTGATCAGGGTGGTGATTGATGAAGGTTTGGGTAGCTGTAGTGATTTCTTAAAATAAGGCAACAATGAAGTTTGCCACATCAATTGACTCTTTCTTTCATGAAGGATTCCTCTGTAGCATGCAATGTTGTTTGATAACATTTCACCCACAATAGAACTTTTTTCAAAATTGGAGTCAATCCTCTCAAAGCCTATTGCTACTTTATCAACTAATTTCATGTAATATTCTAAAGCCTCTGTTGTCATTATAACAAGCTTCACGGGATCTTCACCAGGAGTAGATTCCATCTCAAGAAACCATTTTCTTTGTTCACCCATAAGTAGCAACTCCTCATTAAGGTTTTACCATGAGACTGCAGCAATTCAGTCATATCTTTAAGCTCCACTTCTAATTCTAGTTCTCTTGCTATTTCTACCACATCTGCAGTTACTTCCTCTACTGAAGTATTGAACCTCTCAAAGTCACCCACGAGGATTGGAATCAATTTATTCCAAACTCCTATTAATGTTGATATTTTGACCTCTTCCCATGAATCATGAATGTTCTTAAAGGCATCTAGAATGGTAAATCATTTCCAGAAGGTTTTCAATTTACTTTGCCCAGATCCATCAGAGGAATCACTATCTATGGCAGCTGTAGCCTTACAAAATGTATTTCTTAAATAATGACTTGAAAGTTGACATTACTCCTTGAGCCATGGGCTGCAGATTGAGTGCTGTGTTAGCAGGCATGAAAACAACATTAATCTCATTGGACATCTTCATCAGAGCTCTTGGGTGACTAGGTACATTGTCAGTGAGCAGTAATATTTTGAAAGGAATCTTTTTTTCTGAGCAGTAGGTCTCAACAATGGGCTTAAAATATTCAGTAAACCATGCTGTAAACAGGCGTGCTGTCATCCAGGCTTTGTTCTTCCATTTATAGAGCACAGGCAGAATAGATTTAGCATAATCCTTAAGGGCCCTAGGATTTTCAGAATGGTAAATGAGCATTGGCTTCAACTTCAATTCACCAGCTGCATTAGCTCTGTCTTTGGAGCTTTGAAGTCAGGCATTCATAGACTTCTCCTCTTTAGCTATGAAAGACCTAGATGGCATCCTCTTCCAATATAAGGCTGTTTTACCTACATTGAAAATCTGTTGTTTAGTGTAGCTACCTTTAAAATTTATCTTAGCTACATATTCTGGATAACTTGCTCAGCTTCTACACCAGCACTTGCTGCTTCACCTTGCACTTTTATGTTATGAAGATGGCTTCTTAAAACTCATGAACCAACCTCTGCTAACTTCAAATTTTCTTCTGCAGCTTTCTCACTTCTCTCAGTCTTCATAGAATTAAAGAGAAGTAGGGCCTTGCTTTAGCTTAAGGGAATTTTAGACTTTAGCTTAACGGAATTTTGTGGCTGGTTTGATAGTCTATCCAGACCACTAAAAGTTTCTCTATGTCAGCAATAAGACTGTTTTGCTTTCTTATCATTTGTGTGCTCACTGGAGTAGCACTTTAAATTTCCTTCAAGTACTTTTCCTTCACATTCACAACCTGGCTAACTGTTTGGTACAAGAGGCCTACCTTTCAGCCTATCTTGCCTTTCAACATGCCTTCCTCACTAAGCTTAATAATTTCTACCTTTTGATTTAAAGTGAGAGACATGTAATTTTTCCCATGTAGAGGACACTGTAGGGTTATTAACTGCCTGATTTCAGTATTGCTGTGTCTCAGAGAATAGGGAAGCCCTAGGAGAGGGAGAGAGATGGGGAGATGGCCAGTGAGTGGAGCAGTCAGAACACACGCAACATTATTAAGTTCACCCTTTTATATGGGCACAATTTGTGGTGTCCCAAAACAATTCTAATAGTAACATCAAAGATCACTGATTGGGGCTTCCCTGGTGGTGCAGTGGTTGGGAGTCCGCCTGCCGATGCAGGAGACACGGGTTCGTGCCTCGGTCCGGGAAGATCCCACAGGCCGCAGAGTGGCTGGGCCCGTGAGCCATGGCCGCTGGGCCTGCGTGTCCGGAGACTGTGCTCCACAACGCGGGGGTGAGGGGGCGCACAACAGTGAGAGGCCCTCATACCGCAAAAAAAAAAAAAAGATCACAGATCACCATAACAAATATAATAATATTTTGAAATACTGTGAGAATTACCAAAATGTGACACAGAAACACAAAATGAGCAAATGCGGTTGGAAAAAATGGTGCTAATAGACTTGCTTGATCTAGGATTGCCACAAACCTTCAATTTGTAAAAAAAATGCAATACCTGTTAAGCACAATAAAGCAAAGCACAACAAAACAAGGAAGGTTTGCCTGTATTAATTCTTCTAATCCATGAGCACAAAATATCTTCCCACTTATTTGTGTCTTCTTCAAGTTCTTTCATCAGTGTCTTACAGTTTTCAGTGCACAGGTCTTTCACCTCCTTGGTTAAATTTATTCCTAGGTATTTTAGTCTTTTTGATGCAATTGTAAATGAGACTGTTTTCTTAATTTCTCTGATAATTCATTATTAGTGTATAGAAATGCCATACATTTCTGTATACTGATTTTGTATCCTATGCTTTTACTGATTCATTTTATAGTTCTAAGGGTTTTTTGGTGGTGTCTTTAGGGTTTTCTATATATAGTATCATGTCATCTGCAAATAGTAACTGTTTAACTTCTTTCTTTCTAATTTTGATGCCTTTTATTTCTTTTCTTGCCTAATTGCTGTGGGTAAGGCTTCCAATACTTCCAATAAAAGTGGGGAAAGTGAATATCTGTGATGATAGGCTGATACACAATTTCTCCAATTATGAGGGGCATATATTTCAGTAACATAATTCTTTGAAAGCAAAGTTATGAACACTAAGAAAACTAACACCTTATCAATTTTATATTAAATATCACTCACCTATGCCTATGAAAGGAGAGGCTATCCACTTCAATACAAGTCTTGCACACGATATTCTACATGTATATTTCTGTATATTTCTTAGGAAAAATCCACATATAAGTGGACCTGCACAATTCAAACCTGTGTTGTTCAAGGGTCAACTATATATCTACTAAGTCGAGCTGGTCTAATGTGCCATAAAAGCCTGATGTTTCCTGATTGATTTTCTATCTGGATGGTCTATCCATTGATGTAAGTGGAGTATTAACTTCCCCTACTATTATTGTATTACTTTCAATTTCTCCCTTTAGGTCTGTTAATATTTGCTTTAAAAATCTCAGTGATCCTATGTTGGGTGCATATACATTTATAGATGTTACATATTATTGTTGGATTAACTCCTTTATCATTATATAATGACCTTCTTTGTCTTTTATTAGCGTATTTGTTCTAAAGTCTATTTTGTCTGATATGAGTATTGCTACTCCAGCTTTCTTTTCATTTCCATTTGCATGAAATATCTTTTTCTATCCCTTTACTTTCAGTCTGTGTATCCTTACATCTGAAGTTATTCTCTTGTAGGCAGCATGTAGTCGAGTTTTGTTTTTTTATCCACTCAACTACTTATGTGTTTTGACTGGTGAATTTACATTTACAATTAAAGTAATTATTGATAGATATGTATTTATTGCCATTTTGTTAATTGTTTTCTGAGTGTTTTTGTAGTTCCTCTCTGTTTCTTTCTTCTTCTCTTTCTTTCTTCCCTTGTGTTTGGTGAGTTTCCTTAGTGTTATGTTCAGATTCCTTTCTCATTATCTTTTGTGGAGTTACTTGTGGTTACTGTGAATTTCACACATAAAATCCTACGTATATAGCAGTCTTAAATTGGTAACAGTTTTAAATTGGTAACAACTTAAATTTGAACACATTCCAAAGCTCTATCTTTTTACTCTCCCTCACCCACATTTTATACATTTGATGACACATTTTATATCTTTTTATTTTATGCATCCCTTAACTAAATATTGCAATTTTACTTAATTTTACCACTTTTGTCTTTTAACCTTCATGTTTGCTTTATAAATGATTGATCAATTATATATATTGATTATTTATTTATATATATTATATATTTACTTTTTTTTTTTTTTTTTTGCAGTACGTGGGCCTCTCACTGTTGTGGCCTCTCCTGTTGCGGAGCACAGGCTCCAATATTTACTTTTATTATATATTTACTTTTATTATATATTTACTTTTATTTATTACTTTTATTTATATAAAGTATTTACTTTTTCCAGTGAGATTTTATTACTTTATTAATATTATATACTTACTTTTTCCAGTGAGATTTTTATTTTTTCTTCCAGTTTTATTGCAATATAATTGACATACAGCACTGTATAAGTTTGTGCACAGCATAATGATTTGACTTACATACATCATGAAATGATTATCACAGTAAGTTTAGTGAACATCCATCATCTCATATAGATACAAAATAAAAAGAAAATTTTTCCTTGTGATGAGAATTCATAGGATTTACTTTCTTAACAACCTTCATACATAATAAAGCAAGTGTTAATTGTATTAATCTGTTGTACATTACATCCCTAGTACTTATTTATCTTATAACTGTAGGTTTGTACATTTTGACCACTTGCATTGTATGTTTTTTTATTATTAATTAGTGTCATTTTTTTCAGATTAAAGAAGTCCCTTTAACATTTCTTATGGTGCCAGTTTAGTGGTGATGAACTCCTTAAGCTTTTGCTTATCTGGGAAACTCAATATCTCCTTTAATTCTGAATGATAACCTTGCTGAGTAGAGAATTCTAGATTGGAAGTTTTTCCTTTCAGCACTTTGAATATGTCATTCCACTCCCCTTTAGCCTGTAAAGTTTTTGCTGAAGAATCTGCTGATAGCCTTATGGGGTTTCCCTTGTACATAGCAAGTTGTTATCCCTTGCTGTTTTTGGGTTCTCTTTATTTTTAACTGTAACCATTTTAATTATAATGTGTCTTGATTTACGTCTCTTTGAATTCATACCTGGATGCCTGTTTCCTCTCATAGCTTCCCAGACTAGTGAAGTTCTCAGCCACTATTTCTTCAAATAATTTTTCTGTCCCTTTCTCTCTTCTCCATCTGAGATCCCTATAAAGCAAAAGTTATTCTGCTTGATGTTGTCCCAAAGGTCCCTGAAGGTATATTCATTTTTTTAAATTCCCTTTTCATTTTTCTGCTCTGTCTGGGTGAGTTCCATTGCTTTGTCTTCCAGCTTCTACTGATTGTTCTTCTACATCATCCAGTCTGCTGTTGAGTCCTTCTAGTGTATTTTTCAGTTCACTTATAATTTCTGTGTGATACTCATATTTCCTATCTCTAAGTCCTCACTGTGTTCATCCATTCTTCTCCCAAGTTTGGTAAGCATTTTTATGACCACCACTTTGAATTTTTTATCAGCTAGATTGCTTATCTCCATTTTGTTTAGTTCTTTTTCTGAGTTTTTGTCTTATTCTTTCAATTAAAGCATATTCCTCAGTCTCCTCATTTTGCCTAATTCCCTATGTTTGTTCCTATGTATCAGGTAAATCAGCTACCTTTCCCAGTCTTAAGGAGTCACCTTATGTAGGAGATGTCCTGTGGGGCTCAGAAGTGCAATCTCACCTGGCCATCAGAGCCAGGGATTCAAGGGATGTCCCCTATGTGCGCTGCCTCTGCCCTCCTATTATGGCAGAGCCACAGCTGCAACTGCAGTACACTGGTGGGCAGAGCTGGCCCCTGGCCCAGCAGAGGGGCCCGGCTGTGACTGCTGCTGCATGCTTTGAATCTTTCATTTTTGAGATGAAGAAACTTAAGTCAGGAGATTAATGGCAGAGATAAACACAGGCCTTCTAGGAGGTAACATCCTTTCCTCTAAATTAAGTTTTCTCTAAATAACCCCAGGGAAAATATTTCCACTGAATCAAAAGGGTGTTTTCTTTGACAAATTGAGGCACTGGGGAAAGAGGGGTGTGATTATGCAGAAGTTGAGAAGCGTAATTGAACAAATTCTTACAGAGCAAGTTTCTATGCACAGAGTCTCAAATGATTTTGCAGAGCTTTTCTTAAGAGGTGACTACTTACTCTAGCATCAAGTCTATTATCCTAATGCTCTCCTGTTTTGCAGTTGTTTCCTTTTCTTCCCCATTTGAGAACTACCAGAGCTCTCAAATAATATAAAAATTACTGTGTATTTTTTGTTTGTTTGTTTGTTTTTGTGGTACATGGGCCTCTCACTGTTGTGACCTCTCCCGTTGCTGAGCACAGGCTCTGGACGCGCAGGCTCAGCAGCCATGGCTCACGGGCCCAGCCGCTCCGCGGCATGTGGGATCCTCCCGGACCAGGGCACGAACCCATGTCCCCTGCATCGGCAGGCGGACTCTCAACCACTGCGCCACCAGGGAAGCCCATAACTGTATTTTTAATATGTAATCAGCAAAGCACCTAGTATGCTTTAAATGAACTGAAGGCTATGATGGACGCTTAAGTTATATGCACATCACAGGATCCAGGTATCAGTCAGATCACCAGGAACCCATGTTGCATAAGTGTCATCCAAATGAGGAATAATTAAAGCACTTTGAGATGGTGGACAAACCTCAGACATCAGAATTAAGTAACTAGGGACTTCCCTGGTGGTCCAGTGGTTAAGAATCTGCCTTCCAATGCAGGGGACGCGGGTTCAATCCCTGTTTGGGGAACTAAGATCCCACATGTCACAGGGCAACTAAGCCCGCATGCCAAAACCACAGAGCCCACGTGCCACAACTACTCTGAGCCTGTGCACTCTGGAGCCCGCGTGCGGCAAATAGAGAGAAGCCCGCATACTGCAACAAAGAGCCCATGCACCACAAGATAATATCCCACGTGCTGCAACTAACAACCGATGCAGACAAAATAAATAAATAAATATTTTTTTTTAAAAGAACTGAGTAACTAAAGCAAAGGAGGCAAAGTAAAAAACCTCCCTACCTTATAACAAAAATAGGAATAGCCTTGAAAATAGGAGAGTCAAGGTATCAGAAACCTGTTGTTTGACACTAGCTCAGAGTTGGCAGGGAAGAGGAGTGCTTGGAGTATGGCAAAAATAATCTTTTGAAATGCTGTTTAATCCAGCTTCTGGGAAACCTGTCCCCAGTTCATGACAGAAACTGGGGGATAAGAAAGGGGGATTTTAAAATCATTCAAAGGTATAAGACTAGCTTCAGTAGAAACAGAAAATAAGATATAAAGCTTTTAGGGAAAAAGTAAGGTAGTTGGGATCCACTAGGAAAAAGGGTAGTAATTAAGCCCCCAGAAACAATATCAATATGATAACTACCTATGTCTTGTTGTCTATTTAAAAATAATGAGGCTGGGCAAAATGGATTAAAGACCTAAATGTAAGGCCAGACACTATAAAACTCTTAGAGGAAAACATAGGAAGAACACTCTTTGACATAAATCACAGCAAGATACTTTTTGAGCCGCCTCCTAGAGAAATGGAAATAAAAATGAAAATAAACAAATGGGACCTAATGAAACTTAAAAGCTTTTGCACAGCAAAGGAAACCATAAGCAAGATGAAAAGACAACCCTCAGAATGGCAGAAAATATTTGCAAACGAAGCAACTAACAAAGGATTAATCTCCAAAATATACAAGCAGTTCATGCAGCTCAATATCAAAAAAGACAAACAACCCAATCAGAAAATGGGCAGAAGACCTAAATAGACATTTCTCCAAAAAAGATATACAGATTGCTAACAAACACATGAAAGAATGCTCAACATCATTAATCATTAGAGAAATGCAAATCAAAACTACAATGATGTATAACCTCACACCAGTCAGAATGGCCATCACCAAAAAATCTGCAAAGAATAAATGCTGGAGAGGGTGTGGAGAAAAGGGAACCCTCTTGCACTGTTCGTGGGAATGTAAATTGATACAGCCACTATGGAGAACAGTATGGAGGTTCCTTAAAAAACTAAAAATAGAAGTACCATATGACCCAGCAATCCCACTACTGGGCACGTACCCTGAGAAAACCATAATTCAGAAAGAGTCATGTACCAAAATGTTCATTGCAGCTCTATTTACAATAGCCAGGACCTGGAAGCAACCTAAGTGTCCATCGTCAGATGAATGGATAAGGAAGATGTGGCACATATATATACAATGGAATATTACTCAGATCCTAACTCAGCCACTGGAGTGAACTTGACCTTTGGGACCTTGAGCAAGTCACTAAGTCTTGGTGACTTGGTTTCCTCATCAATGAAATGGGGATAATCCTAGCACCTACCTTATAAGGTTATTATAAAAATTAAATGACTCAATACATATAAAATGCTTAGAACAGGAAAAAAATTTAAAAATAAATAAATTTTTAAAAAAGTAATAGAATAAAAATGATGAGGCTGGGGTCACACTAAAAAAGAAATAGCCAGAGTATCCTCTTGATTCCTCACAAATCTTAACATTAAGAAGTACCAGAGCCGAGTCAAGGTCAGTCAAATCCATTTGTTCCTTAGGAGAGATTACACTCTATTAACAGTGAAGTCCTTTCATGGTCTAGTTTGCCTGTGGAAGAGCAACTAGAGAGCAGGTTGTTCTATATGTCATACATACTGAGCCCTCCCGGCCACTCTGTGAACTCAACAGTCTCCTGTCTTCACTAGGATCTTGCCCAAGTAAAATTCCCAATTTTGAGAATTTCACCACAAAAGCCTTTAATTTCCTTCTAATATGTCAAGTAAATATATATAATGGCATAACAGGAAACTCTTTGTAGTCTAGAAATTTTTAAATAACATCTCTAGCTCACTAAGTTTTTACAGATAAAACAAGTACAGAGATTAAAAATGATTCTTTGGAGGCTATGTGCTTATAAAACTATCTATCTATCTATCTATCAACATCCATCTACCTGTATTTACATTTCCAGAAAAAGGAAAACTTGGCACAAAACTGTCACCAATTTACCACAAAGCAGCAAGTAGAAGTCTAATCTGGCATCAAATATTCCCAGTGTCTGGAGGTTGTGATTGCTCTACCTGAAGACAACACACAACCTTGAATCGATGGCTCAGTTACAATCACAGAGCCCATCCTTTCTCTCTGGGTAAGGAAGGGGTGTGAATTTTTATTTTTCTCTCTTAATTCTGAAAAATCCAAAAACTCAGATTCAGATTCATTCCTTGCCCTACTGTGGCATTCCTCATGGATCCAAGAGAACAGTAGCTGAAAGGAGAGCTAAACTCTAATTTTACTGTCAACTACAGAAAGCAAAATAAATGAACTTTAATCAACTTCACATACAATATGTATCAGAACATATATATCAGAATATATATCAAAATATATCAGAATATATCAAAAACAAGAAAGGCATTTTGGTAGAAGCATACCATGTACAAAAAAATTAATACAACTGGGCTTCCCTGGTGGCACAGTGGTAGAGAGTCCGCCTGCCGATGCAGGGGACACGTGTTCGTGGCCCAGTCCGGGAGGATCCCACATGCCGCAGAGTGGCTGGGCCCATGAGCTATGGCCACTGAGCCTGCGCATCCGGAGCCTGTGCTCCGCACGGGAGAGGCCATAACAGTGAGAGGCCCGCGTACCGCAAAAAAAAAAAAAAAAAAATTAATACAACTGAAGGCCAAATATTAACTCTGAATTCAAGAGCAAAGGTTTTCTCAATGTCTTCATGGATTACTTTAGTTTAATCCTGGCTAGCCCACAGTAATGTAAAAAAACTACTAATTAACCACTAGAACTAACCAAAAAATTCCTAAATAACACTAATTTCCAAAAAATGTTCTAATTGTTTGTGTTTCAATGTAAATGAATCTCTTCTATTATACCACAGTAATCTATCTATGCTTGACTGAGGGCACATTTCTTCCCAAAAGTTTGATGAACTTGAGACTATTGCATTTTAGGTATTCTCAGTACACTGGCAGCAAAAAAAAAATTAAAGTTAAATTATAATCAAAGCAGAAGTTTACAAAATAATTTCAAATCATTTTATTAAATAGGGTTTCCCATTTTCTAGGGTGTTAATTAAATATAAAGAAGAGAGATAACATGCATAAGTATTCACTTCTAATTTTTACCTGAATGTACAATTTTATTAGCAAAGGTTTGTAATTCATACTTTGGATTTGAGGATGTGGTTTACACAGAGACATACTATTGAACTCAACTTGCATCACCTAGAAAATAATGCCTAGAGGTCACAGGACTGTAGTAATACCAAAATAATACTTAGGTTAAGGGTATAAAAAATAAATATGTCATCACATTGAAAGCTATATTAACAAAAGGAATAATAGCTTGAAGTTGTTCTTCTTTAAAAAGGTTACATTTCCCTTGGAAAGCAAGGAAAACTTCTTATTACAGAGGACAGTTAAACAGTGGGATAATTTGCATATCAAGGTAATTTAGGCACATTCACTAGATGTGTTCAAGAAAGGTTAGATATGTTCATGGAAGGAACAAAGTAGGGTCTTTCCTGCTTAGTGCAGGTGGTTTGACTCAATAATCAAAGACAGCCCTTACAATCTCATCTCCAAATAAATGGTGGCAGCAGGATTTGTCATGTTAAGTTGACTTTATGGAAAGTAACCCTCTTCAAATTAAAATAAGAAGGTAGATCTGGAGGAGTACAAACACAACCCCAGCTTTCTGCTCCCAAAGCAACACGCTATCATATGTATCATCATCTTATTCATGCTAATCTAGAAGGACCTTAAGATGTTAGTCATGTAAATGACTGCATGCTATATAATATTTATATACATTACTTTCTATACCATAATGCTTAGAAACATTACAGAAATGTGCAGATTTCATTATTCCAGTTATGATATTTCATTACAGTGATGTATCCAAATCATCACTGAGGAAGAAGGAATTCTGTACAAGAAAGTGTACATTAATTAGAACTACCTATAGATTGAAATTTGCTTGTGAAGTTCTGCTTTAATTCAAGAAAAGAAAAGCTGAGTAGAATAGGCCTGCTCAATCAAGCTGTTATGTTAGACGAGATCATCCCAGATTTTCTGAGTAACGAATCTTATTTTAAATAATTATCAAAAAGTGAAAAAAAAGAAAAGTGACTTTTCCTAAGTGTCTGGAAATGCTATAGAGCCCAAGCTACACTTTTGCCATGAAGGAATATTTGCAAATGGATATTGGATAGGAAAAATCAAACCATAGCAGCCCTGGCATCACTATGAGGTGTACACTAACAGCATATCGGTGAAAGAATGAAAACAAAATATTTATGAGACATAAAGGTATCACATAAAAACAAAGCAAACTAGAGGAATATTGGCTGAATCCCAGAAAAGATAATCCTTATGAACATGAAGGAATGCTGTAAATTGTAAGTGAATCATGGTGATGAAGTTCATTAAGAGATTCCTATTACAGTCAGAGTTCTGCAAACCCTAGTCACTGGATCTTATACAGCCCGAAAGATTAAAATAAAAATGAACATGACATATCCTATCTCCTTGAAAACATTCTGTACACACAATTTTATTACACTGAAAAAAAAAAAGAAAAGATACTGGGGTCTGATTTTCCTTGAACTGTCAAAATGCAAAAGAAATGCAAAAAGTCTTTGCACAGATGTAAGAAAGTACTGGATTTTTATATTTTGGCAGGTGCTCACTATGCAGCCCACATAATCACACGTTAATGACTGGAGTGTGTTAATCAGCATGCATACCTGATTCCTTCTTGCCCGGGGGGGAAAAGCCAACTACTGCAGAGCATGTCAATGCTTCTACTTTCTATAAAGATTTTGATAATAGCTACGTAAGTAAGAAATCTTTTCCAAAAAGTATATTTAGAAAGATGTATTATATCAATAAAAACAATGATAAAATAATTCAAATTTCCATAAACATTGAGATATTTCCAAGTAGCATGCCAAGAATCATTTTGTTTAAATAAGCCAGGTTTAGGAAAGTTTTTTTTAAATATACATTTTTTAAGAGCAGGAATGAAACAGTGCACATAAGCAAGGTGTGCATATATAAAGGTGGTCAGCGTGTTAACACTAGACAGCATTAGTTGTCTATTTCACTACCTACACCATGCCATAAACATGGTTTTAGTTTTTGGTCCAAACTGTAAGTAAATTTCTGTCATTAAATTTCTGAGATGGGTTTAAAAACGGACAATACTGTATGCTAATATAGTTTCAAAGTTATAGAAAATGGGAAATCTCCCACAGGGCTTCCTGGAGAATGTGGTTTCATGACTCAGGGGCAAGGATGAACATATTCACTTATTACCAGAAGTCTAGGTTTGAATTTTACTTACAGAGCACGAATATCCAAAATTCTAAAATGAGAGTAGTAGTAACTAAATTTCTCAAGAAGTCTAAACTTCCCTAGTGTATGGATTTCTTTTCCCCAGTGCTTCATAGACCCAATCAGGTAACAAAAAGATGAACATAAACCTTGCACATAGTTCGGACCGGGTGAACCAGTGGGTTTCACTATACTTTCTAAAGTAAAAGTGAGGAAAATAATAAAAAATAAATAAATTTTATTTGAGTGCTACCTACTACCTTAAATTACTAAATCTTACCAAAAACTGGGAACAATTCAAGTTTTTAAAATCTTTTAAAAGGTAACAAAATTAGAAATCTTCTAAAAGTATGTCACAACATAAAGCATGGCTGGGAAGGATTAAATCCTCACCCAAAGTTCCTGGACTATGTTATCATGTAATGGCAACAGCTCCATTCCCAGGAATGGTACAAAGTCCACACCAGAATTTTTATGACTCAAAGCGAACTACATAGAACACTTCAAAGTTGATTAGCAACTTCACTGAACTGAAAGCAAGAAAGGCAGAGAGGAGAAATTGTTGGCAAGCAAGAAAGTATTGTTCCCAACAGTTATTTACTAAATATCTCAACATGCCTATTATTTTTTTTTAATTACAACAAGAGACTTTATTGGCATCTTTTATTTATAGTGGAATATTATTTTTTAAACTTTTCTAGAAGATAAAACTTGGGGGAATTTAAGTAGGTCTCTAAAATAAGGAGCTCTGATATTCTGGGCCTGAGGGTCCAGTATGATTATTTCTACCTAATTAGACTAGTAGTTAAAAGCCAAATGCATATAATCCCTTTTTGGCTTAAAATATATATCAGTATGAGAATGCATGTAAGTGCACAGGTGCACATGCATGCAAGAGGTCCCACTTAGAATCCTGTCACTTTGGGGATCTTGTAAGAGATGCTGTTGGTGTCTAGCCCACATTCCCATAACCTACCCTGGAAGTCACCTGTAAATATCTCCCTATTAGGCAAAAAGCTTCTGTCCTCACACGGGACCATTCTTGGTCCAGGAGCAAGCCTTACCCTTCCCCGTGCCCTGGTCTCATCGACTTCACTTCCTGTTCATTCTTGACTGAATTTCTGCCCACATGTATATTACATAACATATTCTCCTCACCCTCTGTGTGAATCTTGTCTTCTTCAGACTCTATGGGAACTCTTCAAAGAATAAACTCCCCAACTGTCCACTCTTCCACTTACCATCAAACTCTCACCTGCACTACTGCAACAGTTCTCCTAATAGGTGCCCTTGTTTGTGGTTTTATCTCTTGCAATCCATTATGCACACAGCGGCTAATATGATCTTTTAAAAACATAAATCAAATCATGGTAGTCTCTCGCTTAAAATCTTCCAATGGCTTCCTCTTTCACTTGAAGTAAAGTCGAAACACCTCCCTAGCCTATAATACCCCATAGTATCTGTCATCTGCCTGCCTCCTAGATTTCATCTCATACCATTCTCTCCCTCACCCATTCCACTGCAGACACTCCATTGTTTCCTATTGCTCAAACACACCAACCAAGAGGTTTCTGCACTTACTATATACTCTAGCTGTGTGTCTTCCCCCCAATTTTTGCATAGTTGTCTCCCTTTCATTATTCAAATCTCAACTCAAATGTCACCTCTTCAAAAAGACCTTCCCTGGTTTGTTTAAAGTAGTCATTCTCAATAACATTTTCTTATTTAATTTTCTTTATTGCACTTACCATTGTCTAAAATTGTCTCACTCTGTGAGGGGATCATACCTGTCTTATTCACAAGAAAGTCCCTGTGCCTAGAACTTAGTAGGTGCTACACACTCAAGTAATCTTTAGCAGATAATCATTACACACAATATTATATGCTAGCCACTAAGTATTACTACAAAATGTTCTTCATGCTTGTTTACATTAAAAAGAATGATACACTATACATTTTTTGATGAAAAAATTATGTGAATTTATTCCTGTCTAATGAATCAGTTCTAATGGGAGCAAAAACATATTTCAAATAGTGTCAAAATTCCTCTACAAAAAAGGTGCTGGTACACTGGTACCATAATGAAATAGTAGTGGTTGTACATAGTAAACGAGGACAGTGAATTCTTATTTACACTAAGTTTTCAGCCTTCAAATGGATCTTACCAATTAACATAGCACACTAAATTTAAAATCGAACATTTTGGTGTCCATAATATAAGTAATGGTAATTAAAATCAGAGTCTAAAATTTTTTTATCTTCAATTGGTCT
Organism: Neophocaena asiaeorientalis asiaeorientalis; assembly: GCF_003031525.2. Lineage (NCBI taxonomy): Eukaryota > Metazoa > Chordata > Mammalia > Artiodactyla > Phocoenidae > Neophocaena > Neophocaena asiaeorientalis. Next base: position 1,247,443 of record NW_020175669.1, read on the forward strand.
TGGAATGCTGATCTCTAAAATTTCTGTTCTCTAAGTTTCTATTCTCCTTTGCTTATTCCACAATGAATTTTTTCACTCGATTGAAACTGTATAGTCTCATATTTTGTTGGAGTGCAACATCAGAATAATTAATCCAAATTTTAACATCTAAAGATTTTTTTTCTAATCCAGAGGTAGGGATCAGCAGAAATTCTCTGCTTTGTCTTTACCCTGTCTTACAGAAAAGCTCCTCTGTGGTGTTGATATTTCAAAGTAAAACCCTTCCTGAACCCAGTATATAAGAAACTTTTAGTGCCTGTTTCTAACTGTTCATGAGTGAGGGCCATCACAGAAAGCAAATTACAATGGAAACTGAGTTAAGCGCTGATAAAATCTCTGTTGTTGTTTTTAGACTTTCTTTTAAATTTTATTTCGCTACACTGATTTTATGAGGTTCAATTACAGTGCATAACAAACAGGATCCACTGAAGAGAACTAAGTTTCACTTAACTTCATAACAATTATTCCAGATTTAATATTTACTTGAATGTAGAATGAGGCAAAGTGTTTATTAAGTTTTACTCTCGTCACAGTCACCTTACTGCAACACATACACTCAATATATATAGGTTTGCAAGGCTGTCCAGAAACCTAAAATCCTTCTAGTGTTTTCCTTTGCTGTAAAGAAAAATTGGTCAGTGATATGATACTTGCAGTATAAGTCATTACAGGTCTGATGTTACACTTGTTATACATTATTGAATCTATCAAATGAAAAGGGAATTTCCAAATGCAGCTGCTATTTCCCAATTGTTAAATCCTTTTATTATACCATATAAGTACACAGCTGGGAAATACTATAGAGTGGGAGCTAAAACAAAATATTCTGGCTTCCGGACATTCAGAATACACAAAGGCTCCAGTGCAAAGTAATGTTTGATATCAGAAGAGAATGAAAGTTTGAAAACACTTCCAGCAAGTATGATTTCTTTATATTAATATAACATATTTGTAAATTTAAACTATTTTAGACTACCATAAATCCCACTTGTAAATTTGGTAAGCAAATTATTAATATCTATTTTCTGACAAAATTTTAGATCATAAAACTTTGAGAATAACTCACCGAAGCAATTTTGCACTTGCCAATATACAAACTAAATTATACTAAGAAAAATAAGTAAAGAGTGCTCTAAAGAAGTAGAATTTGAACTGTATTGTTTCTGCCTCAACCTGTATTTTCCAGTGTAGTTATTCTGATTTGTCCATGAGTATATCTGGCATAAAAGCTAAAATATATCTTGAACCTAACCCTTCTCCCTAGCCCATCTGCCTCCACACTAATCCAAGCCACCATCATCTCTTACCTGGATTTCTGAAATAGCTTCCCAGCAGGTCTTCCTCCTTTCACTCCATCTTCCCCACATCTATTCATATACAGTCACAGAACTATCTTTCTGAAATGTTCTTAAACCCTTCGATGGCTTTCCATTGCACTTAGTATCAAATCTCACTTCCATAATGTTACCTACAAGGTCTTGTCGGATAACTAGCCCCTACCAATCTCTCCAACCATATCTGATGCTATGTCACACCCTCGCTCATTACACTTCAGCTACAAGAACTATCTTTCATTTTCTGAAACTCAGCTATATTTTTCTCACCTCAGATATTTCATACATGATGTTCCCTCTGCTATTTTTACTCTTTCTTCTATTTTTTGCCTGGTTAGTTCTTATCATCCTTAGGTCAAAGAGGGCATTCCTATCCATCCATTCTAAATGAGGTTTATTTCATTACGTTCTCACATGGCATTATGTTCTTTTTCTTCTTAACACATACCAATTTTAATTATATTTTTGTGTGTGTATATTTATTTTTGTTCCCTCTCCTAGATATAAGCTCCATGAAGGCACAATCATGCATGTTTTATTTACTAGACAGCCAGTACCCAGCAGAATGCTGGGCGCAGAGGAGGTGCACCATAATGATTTGTTGAAATAAAGATAAAACATAGCCCTATTATTTTGCCAAAAAGCCAGTGAGAGTGACTGAATATCTATTTCACCCATGCTATATTGGAGTTATAAAATGAACTGCTTACGTTCAATTAAAAAAACAGACTTTTATCCTTGTTTTATTATATCTTCTCTCTTCCCCCTATGCAAGGAAAACAAATCTTCCAGGGGGTCTAACTGCATAATGATGATCCCCTTTCAACCTAAAGTTAGTCTAGAATAGTCTAGTCTAGTCCAATCCCCTATTTCTCAGCTACTGCTTCAGAGTACTAATTGTGCCTGCAGAATCATCTGAAAAAGAAAAATGTCTGCCTCCATAAATTATAAAATTAAGTCTTTGAATTGGTTCTGAAACATTAAGCATAGAGCAAGAATTTTAAAATGCTATTAGAGTAAAGGCATTTTTAAATATTACCTTAGTTTTTATTAAGGAACAAAACTTTTCCCCATTTCCCACTTAAAATACTTTTCATTAATTTAGCCAAAAGTTAAGACATGTAAAACAGGGTTTAAAATTCCTAATCTAATAAAATATGTTAAGATTTTGGTCAGTTTTAAATGTTAAAAAAGTTAATATTTTTGCTTTAAACTAGATAAGTAATGTCACTTATTATGGTACCTGTTTTGATGGTTACAGGTAAAATTTAACATGGGAAAGCTGGCTAATACACTGCATGTACTGGACATTGTTTTTTCTACCTTTAGGGCAAACTCCTGCAGTTTGATTGAATGATACTCAGGAGCTCTGCATGTCCTTTTGAAATTAATATATAGGCACATAAGTGAGAAAAGCTTTATTATAAATCAAGAATTACTGTTAAAAATGATAAATACCTGCATTTCCTCACTGAAGATGTATTCACTATATGACCTCATTCACATAGATATGTTTGCTTATTATAATTTTTCAATATTAATACATAGCAGCACTTTACTGGATCATACTACCTATTTTGTGGTATTGTCAAGGTCACCACCTTAAATACAGAGAATCAGAGAATAAGATAACCAAATCTCCCCCGAAATTAAATTAAATATCTTTTGGCAAGTCAACCTAATAATGGACAAAAACAAAACCACAAACCATTTTCCAATTTTTCCCACTAACTAGTATTAATATATTAATAATATACAAGGTGGTCATTTTCAGCGCCTGAACACAAATAACTCTAATGATACAGATTCTGAGCTTTCTCTAAAACACTTATTTGTAATGAGCCCATAATAACAGACATACTTGGTGACAGTGGCCAGATTTTAAAAGCTCACCATTCTTTGCTGAGACGACAGAACACTGTCCCAGTCAGCATCCTGTTGAATGGTATTGACAAGTGTTGGTAGCTCCTCAGAGTGAGGTTTGTTGTGCATTATGGGGTGCAGAGGCAGATGGGAGGCCACATGTTGATCACTGCCCTCTTCCTTTTCCCTTGAGGTCAAATCTTGGGTCATTGCTTCCTCTCCATCAGCTGCACAGGCAAATGGAGAGGTGGCTTGCTTGGAAGACATTCTTCTGCAGAATAAGGAAACAGCATGGATTTTTAAAAGGGCTGTCAATGACAAAAGAATAAACCATCCCTAACATGTGACTAATTCAGGAAAAAAGGAAAGTTCTCTAACTTCAGAAATGTTTATGATCTACTCTAAACCACTGAAAAAGAACTCTTAGCTTATCTGTTCCACTTTCCCTCTTTCCTTTTAACTCAAGCAAACTTCTTCCCAGTAATTGCTGCACATTTTCTTTCTTACCAATCCACAAATGAAATAAGTTTTCATAATGTATAGTATATGTATGTGTGTATTTTTCCTCCCAGTTCTCCCAACTAGATTATTGAGAGTAATTCAGTTGATGGCTAGCAATGAAAAAAAACGAATGAATGAACAGCAAATGAGCCAGTTTGGAGGATAAGTTGAAATTACAAATATCCAAATTTCTCTTATGCTTTATGTAGGAACAAAGGAAGTCTATGTAAGAAAATATAATCAGGAGAGTAAGCAATCTATGATAAAAATCCTAAACAAACTTGGTCCTGACTTCTTAGTTTATACCTTGTATTATGAGTACTAGGCCTAACACTGATTAGTGTCAATCTGATCGTTTTCTAAAGACCTTCAAGCTGTGTCAATTGCTATAAGTAAACTTTTAAGTGACATACTGATTGAGTAGCTGACAATGCTAGATTAGTTTTAAGGCAAGTTTGTGACATTTTAATTGAGTATATGAAATAACTATGCTTCTATTTTATATTAGAAAGTACATATAAGATTCAAAGCATTTACTATGAAGAGTAAAATGCCTACTATTCATAATCTTAAAACTCCAAAAACAATTACTGCACATTCTTCTATGTATCCACAAGTAAACATCAACTACACTCAGCACAGTGAAGACAAGGTCTTCATTCTGCGCTTTCATATACAATCAGAAAATCATGATTGTTAGACAGAATTTCAAAACTTTTAGAATATCACTTTATCGAAATGATTTTCTTAGAAAAATGTTTAGAAATAAAATCACCAGAAGTTTATAACTTAAAAGAAGAGGCAATTGAGTATATTTTCTAAAACTTTACATTGTTTTTGGTTTATAGTACAGTTAGCTCTAAAATTGCTGTGTAACGAAAGGAATAAAATCTCCACCTTAATTGCTCTTTAACATTAATTGATTTCATACTATTTTTTTAAAATGCACAAATCAGTTAACATAGGAAACCACATGAGCATTTTTCAAATTAGCAAATCATTAACTTGCTAGTACTGTTTCTACAGACAAATAAATACTGATTAAAGGGTCTAGAAATCTGAGATTAACAGTTAAATTTACAAATCTGTCACATGCCTTCATGAATATTGCAGTGAAGGAAATATCAAGTGCAAAGAAAAATAATTAAGTTAATTCCAATTTAAACAGTAGTTTTTATGTAGCAGCCCATGTTTCACATAGGATTTAACAGCTAATGCTAAATTTCTCACAATTAATGAGGGGGCTCAGATTTAGTATCCTACAGTGAAAAAAATTAATGTAAGATCAGCTAATCTAATTACGCACAGTTCTAAATAAAAGTATTACGGGCTTTTGAAGTGCTTTGAAACACATTAAAATGCTGATACCTACTTATAATAATCATTCTACAAATAATAAAAATTTAATCTACTAGATTTGATACTAGAAAATAATATGGAGGAAAAAAAGTACAGAAGTATGTCTATGTTTTCTTTGAGGAGAAAGAAAAATGTTCTAACGAGTACTTTATCAAAGAATTAGATAAGTATATCCTTGACTAATTTCTATCAATAATGACAAATGGAGAAATGCATATAAACTTACAGAAAATGATACCAAATGATGTTTCTTGTAATACAGGAATCATCTAGAACTTACTTCATTAGCCTCATAAATACTATAGTAAAACCAGGCAAATTATAACTCTTTTGCAAATTTATCAAGAGCTTGCCATTAACAAGAAGAGTGTTTTCATAGTTCAGATAATAACAGTACCAATAATGTAATCATTCACATTAAAGACAAAAGAATGAATTTACTGCTGCTTTTTAAAACAGCTAAATACAATTGAAAGTCATAATCCAAAACTCAGAGTGACTTTAGTTCCCCAACAAACGTCCTCTTATTATAAAGTGACTTGGCTCCTTCCAATAGCAATATCTGTGATTGTTGGTTTAGTATAAATTAATCACAACACAAAACCCAAAATGAAAAGTCTCTTAAGAATAATTTCGACTATAAACTGCACCAATGAACAATAGTGCACAATCCTAATTAAACACAACCATGCAGCTGTAAAAATAGACTAAAGCTGTCCAAAGCTATGGGGTGAGTTTAAAGGCTGGTTTGTTAGAGTGTTTTCTTAAGGAAGGCTGGGCCCTCTGTCTCAATCAGCCAATAAATTACTTCCTGCAATTACATTAAATAGAAAATTATTTTCAAATGGGGAGTGTTAATTGAAAATCAAAATTCAGAGGGAAGTTTAGAAATTACACGCTGAATACAATTAGTGAGGAAAGGCTTCACCTCTACTTCATCAACAGTCTTCTGGTGATTCCTCCAGTGACCACTCAGGAAAGCTACCAATTTATAACATCACACACTTTGTCTTTTATTTTGCACCTACGAATACAAATGTGTATCAAGGTTGCAAATAAAAGATAGGCTGCCAAAAAAAAAGCAATATTAAATCTGACTGTTCATCCTCAGTTCACATCATAATTAAGGGACAAGAAGAGGGGAAAGGTAAGACAATAATACTTAGAAACCAAGGAAGGCATACTCAACTTCAAAATCCCTCCCTTTAGCAAAGGAATTAACATTTTTTTGTTCCAAGAATACTTTTCCATATCATATTTAATTTAATTTCTTGTGTTTCCTTTAGTTCTCAATATGTTGTTAGCAGAAAAAAAGGTGATTCTTTTTCTTTTAGCTAGGTATTGCCCCCCTGTAGACATTTCCTTTTGATAAAATTGTTGGGCTTCTTTCAGGTTTGTTTTTTATTGATGGTTTTGTTGTAGTTTTTGTTTCGGATGGTGATTTTCTTGCATTTTTTTTTTTGCGGTACGCAGGCCCCTCACTGTTGTGGCCTCTCCTGTTGCGGAGCACAGGCTCCAGATGCGCAGGCTCAGCGGCCATGGCTCACGGGCTTAGCCGCTCCGCGGCATGTGGGATCTTCCTGGACCGGGGCACGAACCCGTGTTCCCTGCATCAGCAGGCAGACTCTCAACCACTGCGCCACCAGGGAAGCCCTGTTGCATTTTTAAAAGGAAAATGTGCACAAATTCTTTTTAATGCAGTTTTAAGTGTCTTGGATTTACTGATTATTAGATTCAATTTACTGATTATTTTTTGCAAAATTATTTGTTATAGAATCCATGAATTTACTGATTACAACCTCATTCATTTCACTACTTCTTTACTTTAGCTTTCCCTTTTACTAGACCAACTAAACTGTATTCTAGAAGTTGCAAAGATACTTGACTTTTGGTAATACCTTTACCTAGCATGGTAGTCATTGCACCATGGCTACTCTCCTACAAAAACTCATAAATCAAATATACACTTGCTTTAATGATTTAAAATATCACATGGGATGCTTACTTTTATTTTTAATCCTCATGTTCGTAATTTTTCATTACAAAAACTTTCACTCCCAGTGTATTAGAACAGTATCTTACTTTAGCTGCTGCCATATACAACTAATAAGCAAAAGAATAAAAATCCTTGTGAAAACGGTCAATTTCTATGTGACTTAACTTTGTTTTATTTTTGCACTATTATAACTTAAAAATCATTCAAATGAATTGTTTTTTTAATTTGTATTAAAAAAAAATATCTCCCTAGTTATATCCCTTGAAAACAGGGGTTTATAATGGAAGTGCTGACACAACCCTAACTAAAGCAGCGCAAATGTTGCCGCTATAATACACAAAATCAAGTTCTATTATTCTAAACTATCCTCGCTCATGGGATTTTTCTTTACTGTGCTCCCAGCCAAACTGCTGAAGCATGAAAAATTTAAATGCAATCAAATGCGCCCAATTCTACTTTACCAGAACAAGTGTCTACAGTGGTACAATCTTAAAAGGAGATGCAACAGATTTGTTTGGTGTTTTTTTTAACTGTTTATTTATAATACAGTGCATTGGAGATAAAATAAAAGAGGAAATTACACTCACATGGTACCAGTGTATTGACTACACAGAGTACATTATAATCAGAGAGAAAAACTACATTGTCAACTTATCACATTGGTTAAACAAGATGGTTTTCTGGGGCATAGCTATTATCAAGTAAAACCTCCAAAGAGAATAACATATCTTTGGACACATAAAACTAAATTCCCATCATGTGTTCCCGAGTTTGAAATGTCTCTGCCCAGCAGATCAAGTGAATTCCCAGGATGCCAGCCGTTGGGAAGAACTTCAGGGCTTAGGACTTTTGAAAATGAGATTGTAGGAGATAAAGTCTCCAGTAAGTGATAAAGTTTTCTAGGAAGCCAGTAGTAGTACCTCTAGGAAGATTATAATTATTTTACTCCAAAACCCCAGTATAAAAGCTGAATGTTTAGACCATTACCAACCTACTCAGACGGTAAATTTCCTTTATGTTCTTTAACAAGAAATCAAGATTAGCTGGTCCAAGACTTGATAAAATGATGAGGACTGGATATCTACACATTAAGTGCTCTATCTCAGAAAAACCTTATTTTCTAGAACTTTAAATCTTTATTATTTGATGGTGTTATTTAAAAAAGAAAAAACAGTTATTTTTATGTCTAAAAGTTAGGATTTTTTAAAACAACTTTCTCATAAGGCATAGTCACTTGAAATTACTTTTTTTTCTTTACCATTGCTTGGAAGGAATTCACCTCAAAACTATCATTTGGGACTGACATGATTATCCAAAGGAGCCACTGAATTTATTACAACAATATTTTTAACCTGTTTTTTCAAATGTTTTCATTACTTCTGAGATTATTATCAAATGGCATTCACTTTTTACGTGTGTTACATTTACTCAAAAGAAGCCCTGTTTTTAACATAAAGCCACATTTTAATAGTTGGTTTACTTAAAGAAAAAATTAAAATTTCAGGCCAACATTCACATTTCTTTTTGCAACTCAGCCCCAGGCTACCAAGGTAGACTTATTTCAGTCAGGTAGTTCACTGTTAATTTAATGCTGCAATTGATCTGATACTGAGAAATAAACAAATAATTTTCCAAAAATATAACACAGTGCCTCTCATTTTAAGGAGCATGAGTAACAGATATGTTCAGCTGCCAAAATGCACAATACCCAGGAACCCCTACAAAGAACGCCAGGCCACCCAGCCTAGGGTAAAGAATGATTTTAAAACCCTCTTCCTGTACCTCTAATTCCCACGTTTAAGTATTGGAGGGAGGGTGGACAGGCAGGGGGAGGGACCCTTATTTCAGACATTAAAATGAAGATAGCCCTTTTAAAACTTTTCCTGCTTAATTCAGGTAAAGCCTGAGGGTTGTTACTGATTCTTGTATTGTTTTATCCAGTGCTACCGCCTATCCCTCACTCCACCTCCAATCTTCCCTAGGCTTCTGCCAGGTTTTTCTCTCTCTTCTATCTCTTTAATAAGCAAACAAGAAAATTCCATGTAAAAGAAGCTTATAAGCTTTCAGAATTACCTTGGAGAGTTATAAACCTATCTTTTAAAGTCTGTAGTGGCTCTTTCAGAGTATAAATTGTCACATATACAGACAATATCTGTTAGAAGAAAACTCAGTGATTTGAGTTAGTTGTCAAATCAGTAGTGATGAGGGAAATGAAATACGCTGGAGCCCTTGAAGTATGTCTAAGAAAGGGCTTAAATTAATGGATTTTGACTTATTTAAGGCTTCTAATTTTTCACACCAAAGCTCCAAAACTGTATTCAAAGGCCTTCTGAGGTTCTTACAAAACAGGGACTACCTGGAACAGATTCTTCTCAAGTCATCAAAAGTTTGTGTTTCTAGAGTTTATATTTAGCTGACAATATTGCTGTCACTTTATATAGCTTAAGACTGTTCTTTGGACTAGAGCTCATATGTCTTGGAATGCTTTGACTCATGAATTGTTTCTCCTGATAATGTTACATCACGTAACCATCTCTGTCTAATTGGTTAGTATCTGCTGGAGGAGGCAGGCAACCAGCCTAATGACTGGCCTGCCTGCCTGACTGCCTATGGAAAACCTATAATTATTACATGTGTCTCTGAGTATCCAGTTTCTTCCTGGGATCAAAACAACTTGCCTTCATGTCACCTCTATCTATACTTTTTGCTTGATAGAAACAATATTGAATTTTTCCCAAAGCTTATCTACCAGTAACTTGTTGAGATCTTTGCTTTGGAAAGCCAGGCCCAGAATATATAAATAAAACCAGTCACCTAACAATAAGAGCAAAACCAAACAATGGCTACTATAAATACACACTAACTAAGAGGATTTTAATCAAGCACAATGACTTTATAACTCAAATGAAAGACTTCTATGCGGCTTGAGTGAAAGAAAGCTGTCTAAAATAATAGCAGAATGAATTTATTGATATACATTCACTTTGAATCTCCTCTTCACATGAAATGAGAACCATAATTTTTAAAGTGAATACCAAACATGTCTTTGTCAGCTTAAAACCAATCCACAAATATGGAAGCCCAATATGGATATCGTATCCAACTATCAATAAATATTATAAGCCAGGACAATAACTTCTCAGAGAGAAAGGGTAGGTAGGAAGCTGTCACTATACTTTTCCATTCTCATCTCTATTTCCACTTTTTAATATTGCCAGAAAAAAGAGAAAAATGAAAATTTATACTATATGAATAGTTTCAAAAAATGAAAGCTCACACATAGTGCGAGTGAGCAAAATTAGATAAAGAAGCTAATCTCTGAGGTTCTCCTTTAGCTAAATAAAGCAAGCCAGCAATTTCTCTCTTTCATGTAATGAAATAAGGTATAAATTTCAGGTTCTTATCAAATAAGAGGAGGAGGACCAGGAAGAAGAGGAATGGGGAGGGGAACAGGAGAGGGTGGGGAAGGAGAGGAGAAGTGGGAGGGACGAAGGGGAAAGGGAAGAGAGAAACAGCCATGGCTTTGCAGTTCATTTTCAGTTTGTCTACTTAATGAAAACCTCATTGTACAACCCTGAAAACCATTTCCAGCAGGCAAAGTATTTCTGATTCAGCAGAGGTTACACAAGCATCAAAGCAGTTAAATATAGGTGCCAAGCCACATTGCCAGGAGCTCTTAGTACTGTGAGTTAGTGTTACCTGACGACAGCTTAGTGAATATAAAATTACTTGTTTCTCCAAATGAAGACAATCAAATTGCCACCTTCCATTGTAATAATGCACAACTAGTGATCAGCAAAGTGCAAACATAATTACCATGAAGAAAACAAAAAATCAAATCTAAATCTCTCTACAGAGTAAACACATCTATCTGGCTTCCCCCAAAAAGGAGTGCATTTCAATGCTGAATGCTGTGATGCAATCTTTGTTATTTAACAAGACTTATTAGTCTTACAGTAAATTAAAATGGAAAACAACAAGAAAGGCCAATTAACAAAAAGTGAATACAAATACCAATAAGAGTACTACAACTTTCCAGAAAGAGTATAACGCCTACAAATTGTATCACTGCCACTTGACCTGATAATGTTAAGTGTATGTCAGCAGCACCACCATTATAAAAACTACGCTTTCAGAGACTTCTTTCTAGCCTAGAAACCTTTCAGCAGGTCGAAAAAGACAGGTATTATCCAAGCTCAAAAGCTTTTGTCTTAACTTTTCCTTAAAAGAAAAAAGTTAGGCCTCATTGTCTTCTACAGTGACCTATATTTTTGAGGTTGAAAATTCACCTCACAAAATTGATTTATTATCTCTATCCAAGTTTAGAAAAATAACCAAGCATAGGCTACATGTCCACAACTTTTATTACTGAGACACTCAGCATCTGGAATTCCTATCCAAATGTGGTGGCCAGGCTGGGGCACTATGAAAGTGATTTCAGTAACCCATAGCTGGGTTAGTATTAAAGACCTAAAAATTTGACATGGTTTTCCCATACCCTGAAGATTTCTAAGTAATCTATATAAATATAGATGTTGCTCCAATCAAACTGCTTTCTTAAAAGCTCTTACTAAAGTGATATTCTATCTATCTAACTCAAAATTTAAAACACTCAGATTTACATCATCCCTTCCAATATGGCAAAAACTATCTTTCCCATTTCAAAACACTCCTAACATAGGGGTTTTCTTCTTTCACCAATAATGTCTTCCTTTTCATTAAAATATGCTCAACATTGCTGATTATTAGAAAAATGCATATCAAACTACAACGAGGTATCACCTCACACTGGTCAGAATGGTCATCATCAAAACGTCTACAAATAATAAATGCTGGAGTGGGTGTGGAGAAAACAGAACCCTCCTACACTGTTGGTAGAAATGTAAATTGGTGCAGCCACTATGGAGAACAGGATGGAGCTTCCTTAAAAGAGTAAAAATAGAGCTACCATATGATGCAGCAATCCGACTCCTGGGCATATATCCAGAAAAGACAAAGACTCTAATTCAAAAAGATACATGCACCCAAATGTTCACTGCAGTAGTCTTTATAATAGCCAAGACATGAAAGCAACCTAAATGTCCATCAACAGATGAATGGCTAAAGAAGATTTGGTACATATATACAATGGAATATTACTCAGCTATAAAAAAGAATGGAATAATGCCATTTGCAGCAACATGGATGGACTTGGAGATTATCATACTAAGTGAAGTAAGTCAGACAGAGAAAGACAAATATCATATAATATCACTTATATGTCAAATCTTAAAAAATGATACAAATGAACTTATTTACAAAGCAGAAATATATATTTCAATTAAAAAGTTTAAAAAATAATGTCCCCCTTTTTATCAGAAAGGTATCTTACAGATAATACCTGATATTCCATTTTTACCTGATATCTCTATTCTAAATAATTTCATTTAGAATCCTCTAACTCAAAAATGGACCAGTTGGGGCTTCCCTGGTGGCGCAGTGGTTGAGAGTCCGCCTGCCGATGCAGGGGACACGGGTTCGTGCCCCGGTCCGGGAAGATCCCACATGCCGCGGAGCTGCTGGGTCCATGAGCCATGGCCGCTGAGCCTGCACGTCCGGAGCCTGTGCTCCGCAACGGGAGATGCCACAACAGTGAGAGACCCGCGTACCACAAAAAAAAAAAAAAAAAATGGACCAGTTGAAGGAGAAGGGGTAGCACAGCAAAGAATGAAAGTGCAATGAATTAGGGACCATCAACAACATAAGATTCCCTGAGCTTGAATATCAGCATTTAAATTCAGACATTTGCAATCAGATAGATCATTCCTTTGAAGGATGCTTTCATCCTTTATAAACCTGAAATGGCCAGTCTTACATTGCATTCCTATTCCACCATTCCTCTATTTTATTAGGAAAGAGTG
>NW_020175669.1:1260621-1265621 GCF_003031525.2 Neophocaena asiaeorientalis asiaeorientalis
TGACTTTGTGGCAAAATCAAAAGCAGAATAAGGACAGGAGAAAAGGAAAGTCTAAAGTCTAGTGAAAGTTTTATTGTGATTTGAAATAAATTTCATATCATTAAGAGAAGTCTGCATGTGAGGAATAAGATAGCTTTAAAGGAAAGATCTTTTTCCTTCACCTTGCCAAAAAAGTTTTTTCCCCGAAGGACCTTACTTATAAGCTTAACACAATAAAAACCTCCCTAAAAAGGTGGCGGGGGTGGTGGTGGTGGTGGTGGTGGCAATCAGTATTTTTTTAACTTCAATGATGAGTAATTTAATATGTTCCTAAAATTATGATCCTACAGAATACTCCTTACAACATAGTAATAATAAAAAGTGTCCACAAAAAGAGAAAAGGAAATCTATTGTCAGAAAATGTCTTCCAGACCCAGGGAGATAAATGCTTGCATAAATATTATCAAAAGCTTATGGCAAGTGGAAGAACAACAGAAAACATTCATAGATTTGAGGTTTTTTTTTTTTTAAGTTTATTCTATATGTTCCATGAAGATAGGGATTATGTCTGTCTTGTTCATTACTGGGTCCCCAGTGAGCAGCATAGTGTACAACACATCGTAGATAATTGATAATGTTGGGGGAAAAAGAGTGAAGAAAAATTAGGGAGGGAGAGATGAGCAAACAGCTTATTTTTTTTAAATTAAGGTGAATAGATAATCATAGAAAATGCCACTCACATGTTAATGCTGCCAACCTAAACATTATTCTTTCTCTATATTCTTTTTACCAAAAATCTCATTCCTTAACATCTAAATCATTATTTTTACATCTAGATCCCCAACAATGAGCTCTCTTTCACCTCCCTGAAATACAACAGTCCTCAAATGACTGCTAGAAAAGTACATCAAGATTATACCAAGATATTCTTTGCTATGTCATACTCAACAAAACAAAATTGGATTCATCATTTTCCTCAACACCCTCCCTCATCTATCCACACCCAGAGGAGTACCATGCTCAGCATGATCCAAGTTCAAAACATGAACCCTACATCCATCTCCTCTTTTTTATCCTTGCTCCTCATTGCCAGCCTGTCATTAAGCTCCATCAACACTTTCTTAATAATGTTTTCATGCTCACACCTTCTTACCACACTCATAATCACCTTAGTACAGGGCTTTATTACACTTCATACCTAGACTCTTGCAACAGACTGTAAACTGATTTCCCTAATTTCAGCATCTCCAGCTCCAAATCAATCTTACTGCCACTCCTATTATCAGGCCACTCTCTTGCTCGAGAAAAATCAGTGGCTCTCCCCTGATGACAGAAAAAGTCCAAACTCCTGACTATGGCATTCAAGGCCCTCCATCCAGATCCAATCAATCTTTCTAAACTTATCTTCTAGTAGTCTACACTTTAACCTTCTACTCTACTAGACTGATATACTCGGACTTCACTTATTGCTGCCCCCCAGACTTTGCTCTGCCTGTCTCTCCCTATTTCCCTCGCCTTCCTTTCTTATCTCTAGGAAACCAATTGAGCCTATTCCAGGTAACTAGGTCCACCCTTCTAATCACTTCTAATAAGTGCTCTGAAATTTTATTTTTTATATAACTCATTCAACACAACGCATACTATCTTATACAATCTTTTTAAAATATATGCTATAATTATATGTTTATATGTAATCCCAACCAGATTACAAACTTTCCAAGGGCAAGAATAAAATACTAGGCTTCTCTGTATTCCCACAGCACTTAGTACAATATTTTGCACAAAGAAAACACTCAATAAATATTTGCCTAATTAATTAAATTTTATTAAATGAATAGGCAGAATTAAAATTAGGATATTATACTTAACCAGAGGATTTAAAGTAAAACTTCTAGATCTCTGTGCATAACTTGGTTTTTCAGGGCTGTCTCCTCTTCCCCCACCCTCTGGCCAATTAAATTCAGTTCATACTTTAAATGTTTTACATATTCTATGGAAAAAACCAACAAATCATCAATCTATGTTGTTAGAAACATTCAAAAGATGGATAGATGGACAGACAGACAAACAGCTATGGATGGATGGATAGATGTTGGAGAGATG
The DNA here is from genome assembly GCF_003031525.2 of Neophocaena asiaeorientalis asiaeorientalis. NCBI lineage: Eukaryota > Metazoa > Chordata > Mammalia > Artiodactyla > Phocoenidae > Neophocaena > Neophocaena asiaeorientalis. The sequence continues at coordinate 1,262,704 of NW_020175669.1, forward strand.
GTTGAAAAGATACAGAAATAGTATTTGCTAGACGTTTAGAAAGTACCAATCCCTATGCTGAGCGCTGCTACATGTATTATCTCACTTAGTTCTCAAAACAATTATAGGAGTTAGATAATGTACATTATCCCTCTTTTACAGAAAAGGAAATCAAGGCACAAAATTTTGTATTTAAAAAAAATATTAAGACTTGCCTAAGGTCATATCTAATTAATAAAGAAGGCAGAATTTGAACTCAGATGGTCTAACTCCAGGGCAGATGCTATTACAATTAAAGGTAACTGATAGTAAATCTAAATTAAATGAATTAACTATTTTCAATTATCATCTGAATTTTTCTTTATTAGTTCATATACTTCCTATAGAATTTTATTCTTTTTTTTTTTTTTTTTTTTTTTTTTTTTTGCGGTACGCGGGCCTCTCACTGTTGTGGCCTCTCCCGTTGCGGAGCACGGGCTCTGGAAGCGCAGGCTCAGCGGCCATGGCTCACGGGCCCAGCCGCTCCGCGGCATGTGGGATCTTCCCGGACCGGGGCACGAACCCGTGTCCCCTGCATCGGCAGGCGGACTCTCAACCACTGCGCCACCAGGGAAGCCCTAGAATTTTATTCTTAATATTCCGGTTGGATATACTAGATACTCATTTAATCCAAATGTCAAAGAATTTTCTGTCTTCATTTTTCCCTTTTTCCTTCCTTTCTACTTCTAGGATTTGAGGTATTTAATTACTGGTTAACAACTATAAAAGGAGAGGGGGAAGCAGAAAGGAGAACAGGTGACCTTCTAACCAATCCATTTGACTCTCTGACAGCTTGACAACAAAACTGGTTACAGAAGTAGTTAAATCTATTGGCACACAAGTCTTAAAGGTTCACTGTAGTTTTCATACAGTAAATTTTTTGGTCATTAACTATCCATGCTTGCCCTGGCATGCTTTTTCTGGGTAGCCTAGATGATCAGCAGTTAACTACATTCTTATACAGACAATCGTGACATAAAATAAGGATGTCACTTCTCATTCATTTCAAGGTCCAGAGAAGTATGAGATCCAATTTCTACCTTACAGCTCTTACCAGAAAATCCATACCAGAAGCACCATATACAACCGGAGCTGTTTCACTACAAAAGTAGGTGTTGAGGACAGCCTTGAGGGAAAATGAGATGAAGTACCTGAGCAGTATATATTTAACACACCACCCATCTAGAATTCATTTCAGGGAATGCAGAGTTAATTTAAATATCCTCTTAAAATCTGACAACCATATAACATTATATACACCCTAACTTCTGGGAGAAAAAACAGAAAAAGTCCATACCCAAGGGCATTCAGTTTTATAAATTGTAATTCTCTGTGAAAGTTGAAGAAAGGTTTTCACTACCAACTGAAATTTCCACATTTTTTATATACACCAAACAGTCAAGATTCACAAATAAAGTGCTGCTATCTTGTATTTTTCCCTCATTACCTCCACCACCCCTCCCCATTCCTTACAGCTATTTGCTTGAAGTTTCTCACTTGCATTTGCTGGTAACATATTATCATAAACAGCTCCAGGAGATGAGAATCCAATTGTTTCCATGAATCATTGCACAGAATTGTTTGAGTTATCATTATAGAAGACAAGTATGACTACCCACTGTCTTGCACACCAAGGGATTCTTTACTAAGTACCTGTATGCACACCTATCAAGCCACAGAAGTTCTAGTTTTCCCAAGCTTAGTTATGGTGGAAAAAATCCGCATTATTTATCCAGCTTTGTTTTTTCTTCTCATATAAGCATCGCCTCACAATTTCCCAAAATAGAAACACTTTTACATGCCTCATCTATTAATTTTTTAATTTCTTCAAAAGTAAATCTTTTATTTGCATCCATGGTGCCTAGAACTGGAAAACTGCTACCAGTCTTAACATAATCTGCTGTCAGAAGGAAAAGTGTGGATTTGTAAAAAAGTTTAGAGCAGGGATTTAAATCCCAGACCTCTCATTTACTAGATCTGTGAACTTGACAAGTTACTTAACTCTCTGAGAGTCCCTGTCCCCATATGTAAAATTAGAGACAACACATCTTCCTGAAGATTAAATTAATATATTACAAGTACTACTTAGCATTTGGTAGGTATTAAATCAACGGTAACTTCCTTTAAATAAAAGTGCACAGAAAAATAGTTTGACTCAAACAAAAATTCTTAAAGAAAGAGATTCTGAATTTTTACAAATCACAGTAAATAAAATTTCCATGGAATACTTTTCCAGTGGCAATATACCCATGACCCAAAGCTAAGTGGGCCAGAGACTAGGACTATGTCAACAGGGTAAAATACATAGAATACTATTTCCCAAAAGGGGTAGGCATGAGAGTGAATCACTCACATAGAAGAAACCAAGCATACAACATCTGCTGCTGAGAACTGTATTTGTGAGGATAACAGAGTCCTGGACTCTAGGTACCTATTCAGACCGCTTGCTATTAACTTTTTTCCTTGATTTTCAATCAAAGCAGCCCCAACTTTTCAAGATTGTACCCCTTTTCTCAGAATTAATTTTTAAACAGAAGCAGCATTTCGGTATACTTTAATTTGACAATAAACAAAAAGTCTAAAATACTCTATCCTATGAAATGCACCAATACCTTTCAAAGCTTGATTATTTGCTTTCCTATTTGAGAAATAGATGGATCAGTAATCCCTGGTCCCAAACTTTAAATGTTTAAAAGTGTTTCTTGTTTCACTCCATTTTGCATTTCTAAATCAGGTCTAAAATCAAGTTCCTACTAGTGTGCTACCCCAGCACATCCTCACGAGCTAAGTAAACAGCTTACCTTAAAGTTCCCCTCTCATCACAATTTACTTTAGAAAATCAACTTGAGGGGTCACAGATATGCTAGCCTGACTGTTTGGCATTTTAGTGAATTCATTAC
>NW_020175669.1:1270621-1364356 GCF_003031525.2 Neophocaena asiaeorientalis asiaeorientalis
GCTTTACATGGGTTAGCTCTAAGACCCACAATAACATAAATAAGTAAATATCATTACCCCCATTATATAGTACAGAAAACTGAGGCTCTAGGAGATTAAGTAACTTACCTAAGGTTACAAAGCCAGTAAGAGGCAGCACCAGAGCTTTAACCCTGATCTGTTTGGCTGCACCCTTTCCATGGCATTATGATGTTCCTATTCCCACTGCCTACTCCTTCTCCCCCACGGTGACACTACTTCTCATTTCCAGATTCCACACTCAAGGCTCAGCTAATATCTTACCTCCTCCAAAAGCCTTTCAAGAACATATCAGCCTACCATTGCATTCCTACTACAATTATTTCTGTAACACTCATTTACCTTGATCAAGACAGATTTGTATTTGTCAGTTCCTTGTTCTGCTTATGTTCTATGTCCCCAATCAGTCAACCCATGTAAGAGCCCTGCAGCAAATCCTCAGGCAATTTGTACCATCCAAATATGCCTTACGTTACTCTCGACCAAGCCTCTAGAGGGGGACGAAATCGTGTCATATAATATGTATCCCCAAGATAACTGGCAGAATCCTAAGCACATACCAGGGCTTCATAATGTATTGACTGGCTCCAATATACATTAATAGTAGGAAGTTTTCAGTAATAATAACAATAACAGCTAACACTACATATGTATATATATATATATATATATATATATATACACACACACACACACGTATAAATTCAATCCTCATAATGACCAATGATGTAGGTACTAATGTTACACCCATTTTACAGAGGAAACTGAGGAGCAAAAAAGTTAAGTGACTTGTCATAAGGTCACACAGCCAATAAGTAGCCAAGTCAGGATCCAAATACATGCAGTTTCAATTCAGAGTCAGCATTCCCTTGACTACTTTAAAAATACTACCTTCACTCAATAGATGTTGTTCTAAGATTAAACAACTCTCACACCTTAAAAAAATTATAAAACTCACATGTGACTTCTGCTGTAAACACTGAATAAAGTAGATATGGAAAGAAGTTTGTCTGCATATAGTAGAAAAAAAAAATCCCTGAAAAGCAGATACAAAGCTGCTGGAAAAATATGAAGAAAAGAAAATTGAGAAGCATTTCTCTTTAGAAAAAAATTAGAGTGTGCCAGTTGTGCCATTTTCACAAAGTCTCTGTGATTTATAAATCATCCATCCTGACTTCCTCTCATTAATACACCAAATTATATAGCATACGTCAGAGCAAGCAACCATTATTAGCAAAATCTCTGCAACTCTACACCAGAATCATGTAATCTTGAACCAGTGAAATGCAACCACCTCTGGACTGACACACACAACAGCTGTTCAGTGTGTCAGAGAAATGGCCTGATGAAGATCCCAAGGAAACACTGGAGAACAGAATGTTGATTTCCAAATCTTTCAAACTTGACTAGGCTATGGCAAAAGTCAGGGAGAAAAATACAAGTTATATTTCTACTTTAAAAAGGCAACAAGAAATTCTTGATAACTTAGAGATGATGGAGAAAGTGGAGGCAAGAGATGTAGGTTTGCACATAATTCATAATTTATGAAGCATTTTCCTGTACATTATTTCTTTTAACTCATATAACAACTTGGTGAAATCAGTAGCATTATCATCTCTACAAAATCAGCCTCTGCAAATAAGGCTCAGAGAAGATAACTTTCTATAGTTATTTAGCTAGGAAGTGGAGAAGCCAGGACTAAAGGCCAGGTCCTCTAAAACAAAGCTCCTTTCTTTGTATCATATGGTTTTCTCTTAAAACAAACAAATAAAAAGAAGAGCCTCTTGTGTTATAGAGGGAAAAAAGGTAATAGTGATTGCAAAATAGACAATGAAGCATAAGAATGACAGGTCTCATTTCTCTCTGCTCTTTTAAGGAAACTCCACATCTCCCTCTTGAAAGTAAAATAATAAGTAATGAAAAAAGCCCTCTTGGTTGCTTTCCATCTCCATGTTCCCTAACTTTACTCCTCCTCCCTGGATCTGGACAGGGTAACAATCTCTGTAACAGTACAACACCACAGTGGTGTCACAGACACATGAAAAACAAGCCCCATGACTCTGTTCAGGGAAATGCCAAAGGAAAACCAGAGAAAATCTAGAACCCTGCAAATAAAGCAATTTCCCCATACAGCACAGCATAATTCTGCAGAAGAAAGTAAAATAAAGGATGATTATGTAGAAACACTGTACGATGTGCTGTGTGCATGGTGGCGAGGATGTGGGGGCAGCTAGGGTCTGAAAATGGAAGAAAGAATTTAAAAAGCAGGTAAGTCTATCTAGAGTTTGTTATGGCTGAAGAACTCTATGTCACAAAGTAAAGGGAACTGCTGCTTCAGAGCTCTACAACTTCCTGGGGAGCAGAGATCAACAAACAAATCCACCCTTTCTCAGAACTAACACATGAAATTCTTTCAACATTCATATGCAAGGAATGACAGTCAGACATTTCACTGCAGAGGCAGTCAGTGTGATTATGCCCACAGAGGATATCCCTGTTTACCTCTCTAGTCATAGAGATGCCCATAAGCAGTGGCACATTGCCAGTCTAACGTGTAAACACATGGTTCCAGGTAAGGAAGGCTCTTCGTAACCCAACTATTATTTTTCTCACTATTCTTCTTTTATTAATTCATTCAGTATGTATATGTATGTGCCTGACACAGTTGTAGATTCTTGGGATAAAGCAGTGAACAAAGTAAAGTTTCTGCCCTCATAAGCTCACACTCCAAATCCAAATCTGAGATTTCTTCTACCTCTAAGATTCTGTGGTTCTATTACTAGAGAAAATTCAATTGCAAATGTCCCTGGCAGAGAGACACTTTGAGCACCTAAAGAAAAAAGACCACCTTATAGCCTCAGCATCTAGCATAATGCTTAATACTCAGTAAAGGTTTTTAAGTGAATGGAGGTAATTGCTATGTTAAAGATATGGATTCAGGATGGTGAAATAAATTACCTACGGTTAAAAAAATGGTAAGTGGTAGGGCTAAGAACTGTGCCCTGACATAGTACTAGTCTAGGTACACCCAATAATTTTCATGAATCCAATTAGGACTTTATTTTTAAGGACTATTCAGTTATTAAAGTCAGCTCCCCAACAGTGAGTCTCTGCATCTTGCTTACCTCTGAACTTATTAGTACCAGACAATTTAACACTTAATTTTTCTGTAATGGGGTCAAGAGATAAGATTTGAAAGAGTTTAGGGATGAAATTACCCTTAAAAGTTATCTAGTTCTTTCTCCTTACTTTTCAGATGAGGGAACTGATCAGGAAGGGTAGAAATTTGCCCCAAATCCCACAGCTAGTCATGGGAGACTTAGCACCAAAACCCAACTCTTCTGATAACCAAGCCAGTGTTCTTTTCCATCACCACACTGTCTCTCCTGGGTTCCTTGATGGTAAGAAGAATTATTAAATGTTTTTTGTATTTCTACCAACAGTCAGAAACCACACCTACCATATGGTGCTACTGGCATACCACATTACCCAACAAATTAACTATTAAGAAAATTTTGCTTTCAAACTTAACTTTTCCTCCTCCATGCAATTTCTCTATTCCAGTTAGACCAGAGAAGTTTTAACAGCTTCTGGACCAAGACCCTGAGCTAAAAGGCTCCAGCAGAAATTAGCAAAGCTCAATACACAGTAAAAATAACCCTATGCTCATATTCTTTCCCTGAAAAAAATGTCAGGACTTACAGGACAAGCCCTTCCCCATTGAGTTTTGCTAGAAAATAATTGGGTGGCCTAAAGACTTGCATTTTCAGAGAAAGAAAAACTTTACCTACTGCCCTAGCTGAAGAGGAATTTTCCTGAGCTGCACTTGCAAAAATGATCTGCTCTGCAGTCAGGCCTCCCTTAGGGAAGTCAGAGATTTCACAGGAACACTAAATTGGGAGAAAGAAGACTTTAACTCTTGCTCAGGTTCTGTCACTAATAAATTATTTGACATTAGGCAAAATCATCATCCTCTCTGGGGTTATTTGACTCACCTGTAAAATAGGGATAATAATACTTATCCTGATTACCTCAAATGGTAGTCAGGTAGAATATATGAACTAATGGCTATAATATCAATTTGAAAAGTATAAAGCACCATGCAAATAAAAGAGAGTGCAATTAATTATTAGTATTATTTCTCAGAAATACTGCATATTTTAGAGGCCAAAAGCTATCTTATAAAATCAGTTATAAAGAGGCAGAAGCAGCGTGACATAGCTGGAAGATGCCAAGAATGGAGTTGGCTATAGGTATGAATCCAGACTCTGTGACCTTGACAAGTTGTTTAAACAAACAAACTTAAACAGTTTCGTCATCTGAAAATGGGGGACATTACTACTGTGAAGAATAAGTAACAAATATTTACAAATATACATCTAAAAGCATCTTGTTTGTATGGTATAAAATGGTATTATTATAAATTTCCTCTTCCAGAGAGCTTAGAACTTCAGGGTTTTAGCTAGCATTCACACCATGGGAACAGTTGAAACATCTGTAATGTCAACTAGTTGAAACTGATTAAAAAAAAAAAAATTAATTAAAAAATAAAGAAAAAGAAAAAATCACCACCAAACAATAACAATAGCACCCCTGATCAACATATTAAAGCAAAAAATTTGATGCTAATTAACCTAGCACACTAGCAATTGGGCCAGAATTTAGGAGCCAGTTCTATCAATGGGTATTTTTCAGTCACTCATACAAACTGTTGTGTTTATTTCAAATCCACTGCACTGAGGCTCTCTTTGTGACTGGATTGTTGGATTATTGCCTGCATTCTGTCTTCTGCAAAAATGCCAAATGTATAGAAATTTCAGTCACCAGATTAAACGTTCATCTTGACAATATATTATGCTGTTTGGTGTCATGTTGACATCCTACTGATGATGCTCATGACTTTTTATGCCTTTATTTTGTTCTTTGGTTTCAGTAAAAAGAAAAGTTGAAAGCTCTTAGACTAATGAATTCAGATTCTTTTCAGACACAGTGCTGCTTCTCTTCCATGAGACCAGGAAAAGGATATATTTCTGGTTGCAGACATATGTGGTACAGACATGAGATCACAGCTTTAAGCTTAATAGAAGAACATAACAATCTACTTACTGTTTACACTTTAGCCCAAAGGGCAGCTGGAAATCACAACCAACCATATGCAGTGCTGAACAAGTGGTCAAGACTTTATTAATAAAGCCAAGCATTAACAAATAAGATTCTGGGAATGGTACAGTGAGGGACAGGAGTGTCGTACCACAGGCCCCTCTAAGTACTAGGCATAGGGCCCAGGCTATTGTTGAAAATGTCTTTTGGGATTAGACTATTCTCTCTGCCAGGATTTCATTTGCCATCTTTCATATTTCCCAGTTCTCCTATACAGTGTTTAATCAGCTGCTAGGGACTGGTTAGAAAGGACTACGGTTCTTCTTGCATTCTGACATCCCTGAAAAGGGAGTGAATTATAAAATTATCTACATACAATTAAATCAAATCACACACACAGAGAAATGCCTTTTGTACTATAGAGAACTATTTCAAGTAGAAAAAGAGATGCAAATAATACCTCATTTAATCCTTCCAAAGTTTATGACAATTATAGTAATATTATCCCCAATTATTGATGAGAAACTGATGAGAAAGGCTTAAGGATACTACAAGTAAATTGCAGAACAATTATTTAAATCCAGGTCCAAATCCCATGTTTTCGCTGTTCAACAACTTCCATAGAGAACAAATTAATTGATAACCCTTGGCCTATTATAATTTCTTTCTTTCTGCACTAAGATGTATACAAATATACTAGGTAAATGTAGTATTCAAAATGAATCACTATTGAACATAGAAGTATTTCTTACACACATCAGTGTCACAATTTATAAATTTCTATCTAGTTCTTTCATTTCTTTTCCATACCTAACAGATAAGGTCAAATCTAAAATTTGTAACCCAAATACAAACATCACAGGACAGGTGTCAGAGTGTAAAACCATCAATACACCTACAAGCTTTCATCAAAGTGAGTTGGTTGGCCCTACTGGGTCAGCAAAAATTAAATAATCAATAACTCCTAAAAAGATGGTGCAGAAGTCAGAAGTTTGCTAGAATAACTAGTTCATTCAAGTGAAATTTATTCAAGTGTAATAAGTAGAGAAGGGAAATCTGAATCTGCAGTCGACCTCCTCAGACTGGATTTAAGGTATAGTATGGATTTTGATGAAGCACCTTTTGCATCTATGTGTGTTCTGATTTTGGTTTTGCTTTGTTTCTGGAATAGAAGTAAAGTTCCTTATTCGAAGTACATTGTATTGTCTTTTTTTTTTTTTTTTTGGAATTGTTACCATCAAGGCTAAATATACCTCCAGTTTTCTATTGGGCCCAACATGAGAACTATATTCAGGAAAACAAGAGCAGAGGAAAGAACAATGTTCCAAATGTACCCTCCCTCATACCATGCCAGATTCATGATAGGCTAAAAGAGACAGCATGCTCTCCACTGAGATCCCTAATGATGCCCCTGAGAGCCCAAGCCATACACACAGTTATGACACAGATAGCAACCACATTTTCTCCCTTGGGGCTTAAAGAAAAGAGCTGGCTCTCAAACCACAGTCAGTAATGTGTAACCACAGCACAAGGCAAAAGAAAAAGAGAGAACATCCCAGTGAAGTATGAGGTTAATCTCAGATAATTATCCCAAGCAATTAGAAATCACCATGGAACACAACTTTCAATCTCACCCTCAGCTTAGATACATCAAAAAATGAAAGTGAATGATTAAAAACACTAGAAACTTATAGGCACAAAAGTATGGATGGAAAAGTTATAATGGCCACATTTCCAATGGACTAAACACTGATATTAGTGTACAGAAAAAATGTTGTCTAGCACTTCAAGGTAATATATATACACAAACACAAAGCCTACGCACATTATAAAAGTAACTTTCCTAGAAAACATTACAGCTAATATAGTATTCTTTTAACCGTATATTGGCCACAAAATAATTCTTCAATTAACTAGCATTTTTATTATGTTTTGCAAAGGACAGCAGGCAACAGAGACATAGCAAGAAGAGTGTTGAACACTAGACAATTATGAAAAACAATAAATCTCTAATCTCTTTTTCCCCAATATCTAAATTCATAAAAAGTTCAGATAAAAAGTAAATCAGTGTCTTTTCAACAAATGGTGCTGAGAAAACTGGATATCTACACAAAACAATGGTGTTGAACCCTAACCTTACACTATACATAAAAATTAACTCAAAATGGATCAAAGACGTAAATTTAAAAGCTAAAACCTCAAAACCCTTAGAAGACATAGGGGAAGTCTTCATGACATTGGATTTGCAATGACTGCTTGGATATGACACAAAAGCACAGGCAACAAAAGAAAAATAGATAAATTGGACTTCATCAAATTAACTTATGTGCATCAAAGGACACTATCAGGAGAGTGAAAAGACAACATAGAGAAAGGGAGAAAAAATTTTCAAATCACATATCTTATAAGAGATTAATATCCAGAATACATAGAGAACTGCTACAATTCAATAACAACAACTTCAAACCCAATTAAAAACTGAGCAAGGGATTTAAATAAAAATTTCTCCAAAGACCTACAAATGGCCAATAAATATATGTAAAGATGTTCAACATCATCAGTCATTAAGCAAATGCAAATCAAAGCCACAATGAAATACAACATCACATCCGCTAGGCAGGCTATTACCCAAAAAAATGGAAAATAACAATTTCCCCTCCTATGGCTTACTCCTTTACCTTCTTCAAGTCTCTGCTCAAATGTCATGTCCTCAATGACTCCTACTTTGATCATCCTATTTAAAACAACTGCCTTTCATTATCAATTCACCTTATTGTACTCTATATTTTTTTCCAAAAGCCCTTATACACTTCTAATATACTATATAATTTACTTACTTATCATGCTTATTGTTATCTGTCTCTCCCATCTATAATATAAGCTCTATGAGAACTAAAATTATTTGTTGTATTCACTAATATATTTTAAGTGCAAGAATAGTACCTATCACATGATGAATGCTTAATAAACATTTGCTGAATGAGTGAACTAATTTCTTGCCTAGAGACAGAAAGTAGCTTAAAATTTTGAAAACCAAATAATTCTTTAAACTAATCAGTTATTATCCTCTTCAACACCAAATATTATCTCCCATTTGTTATCAACAAATAACCAAAGTACTGTGGCTTAAAATATAAAGTGTCCCACTTTGCTGAACATTTCAATGGAATGAGGTCTTAAAATTTTATTCATATCTTAACATTCACAGTACATGTGACAGTTATTTACTTATTGTCTCCTGACTCTCACATCACCCTTCAATACTCTGCTCTGTGATTCTGGGGCACTATATTTCCCAGGCTCCCTTGCCAGCTGGCTTCCTACTAGGCTTCCTACTAGGGACTAGTGGGAAACTAGAAGGTGAGAGGAGGAGAGAAGAGACTTCCTTTTTCTAGCTCCTGACAGCATCCCTCCAGCAGCAAAATACACTTATGGCTGCACCATTTTACATTCCCACCAGCAATGGCTTCTTTTAGCACTCCCAATACCAGCTGCCTAACCCCCTCAAAGATACCAACACCAGCTGGCCACACTCCTCTTAGTGATTAGAGCGTAAGCCATGCCATGTTTCCCTCAGTTGTCTGAGCACAAGCCACACGGCACACCCTCTCCCCAGAGGTCCAAGCCCGAGTCACAATCTTTTCCAAGTTCCTAAGTTCAAGTCACCCATGCTCTTCCATTTTGTTCCACCAACCTAATGGCTGGTAACTGCTCCCTACAGTTATATCTGGGCTGCCTCAGCTTGTTTTTCCTCTTCAAGCTTCCAATACCTGTGTAACAAGGATCCTCAATGAAATCCCATCCACTGTAGCTATTTATCATGGTTTTTGTTCTCCTGACTAGATGTGACTATACTTGGTGTAGTATAACACTTCAGGCAGAGCAGAAGACTGACAACAGAATAAATTTATATTTTACCACTCAGAATTACACATAATATAGATCTTTTCATACTATCTTAACCAAAGAATGAGAAAACAGGCCTTTCAAATAGAACAAATAATAGACTGAGATCTAGAAGCACTATACTCACATCTGTATACTCTCATAGAGCCATAAATTTTCATCTCCAGCCCACTCCTCTCTCCTGCCCATTCCACACTTCCATTTGGATATCTAGCATGCATCTCAGATTTAACATGTCCAAAACTGAGTTCCTTATATTTCCTAAAACCTGTTCCTCCCAAAGCCTTTCCCACCCAACTTAATGGCAACTCTATCCTTATAGCTTCTCAGGCCAGAATCCTGGAGTCATCCTTGACTCCTTTCTTTCTCTCATCCTCTTTATCCAACATATTAGAAAGTGCTGTTAGTTCTTCACTCAAACTATATTCAGAATATAACCACTTCTCACCATCTCCACTGCTACTCCAAACCACCAATAACTCTCACCTGGATCATTGTAGTAGCCTTTTAAGTGGTCATTCTGCTCCCACTCTTGTGTATCCCTAAAATTTATTCCCAGCAACTACCTAAATGATCCTTTTAAAACATAAGACAAATCATGTTACTCCTCTGCTCAAAATGTTCCTGTGGCATCCCATCTCCCACACACAGTAAAAGCCAAAATCCTCACAATGATATACCAGTTCCTATATGATCTGGTTCCTATTACTTCTCTGACTTCATCTCCTATTATTTCCCTTTCACTCATTTGTCTCCAGCCATTCTGGTTTCTTTCCAGTTGCTTTAACATCCAGGCACATTTCAACTTTAGAGTCTCTGCACTGGTCACTCCCTCTGCCTGTAACACTCTTTCCTAGGTATATGCATGGTTCCTTTGCTGTTATTTTAAGTCTGTGAGGAAAGATTTTCATCTCAATAAGACCTTCTCTGACCATCCTACTTAAACCTGGACACATTTCCACACTGGGCACTCCCTATTCCCCTTCCTTATTTTCTTTTTCTCCATGGTATTTATCTTTTGCTGTACTACATAATAATTTATTTTTTATATTGCCTTTCTCCTTCCACTATAATGTAAGCTCTTTGAGGGAAGGAATTTCTGTTTTGTTCACTGATGTATCTTTAATGACCATATGGTGCCTGGTACATAGTTAAGTACTCAGTAAACATTTGTTAAGTCAAGCTCCAAAGCACCAAGGAATGAATAAATATAAAACACACATAGAAATACAGTGTGACATATATGTGTATATATGATCAATATTTACTATATTCTGAAGAATGAAACTGTATTATAAACTCTAATACTATAGTAAGTACTATGCCAAAATTACTTAGACTTTTCTGTCAGAATCTCAAAATGTATTTATAATCCTACCACATAATACATGGAGGCTCTCTAGCACAGTGTTTAACAGTCAGCCTGCCTGGCTTATATTATTCTTGCAATATCTACTAACTCTGTGACCCTAGGCAAGTTACTTGACCTCTGTGTCTTATTTTCTTCATTATAAAATAGTAACGGTAGTAATAATAAAACCTAGCTCATAGAAATTATGTAAATGATTAAATTTATAATATATTTAAAGCACTTAGCACAATGCCTGGCCCACAGACAATATTCATTATATGTTAATTATTATTCTATAAGACACCTAATATTTGTTGAAAGACAAGTAAATGCTCCGAAATTCAACATTAAATACTGCCTGAATTTATTTATATTGCAGGCTTACTGAAAGTGAGAATCATTTTATACTTCTTTTATGTCTACCACAGTACTTAACATAGTAATTCATTAAATAATTGGCTGATTTACTGATTAATTGGTGATATATACATTATTAAACCTACTAAAAATATAGATTACAAAAGCCAGGTTAGTCAAAATGACCAAAATAAGTAACAATGGAGAAGAAACACAAATTCATCAGTTCTGACTCCTCATTTTATCACACTTATGTGTGATGTTAAAAAATATGCTAAAGCATACTAAAGACTTTTTAGCAAGTATACTAAAGACTTTTTAAAACTTGTACAGTAGAGAAACACAGATTTTTCTAGCAGAAAAGAAATAATGATATGTTAAGTAATCTTATTGTGGTAATCATTTCACACTAAACATAAACCAAAACATTACGATGTGCAGCTTAAACTTACACAGTGCTATATATCAATTATAGCTCAAAAAGAAAGAATGACAAATTAATAGCATAGGAAGAAAAGGCGAAAGGAAAGGGAAAGTAGAGACAGATGGCAGGCTTTAAGTTGAGGAGCCAATCAGTCAAGACTAGGGGAGTCATAAGAGATAACAGAGCACTAACAAAGACTCAGGCTGACAGCTAAGAGTAGGACTTTGTTGGAAAGGCTACTTCTTCAAAAGGTCACACAAAGATAAGCCAGGTTGAGTGAGGGCAATAATAACTGATTCCAAAAGAAGTATGCAGGTTAACCTCTGGTCACAAGAAGCTGAACATCTTTCACAGAAGGAGAACTTCAGAAAAATTAAAATAAAAGCAAAGTAATATAAGAATGAAATTATTAACCATCTTTGAAATGATGGACAAAGCCGGTGTTTGCCATCACTGGCTGAACACCTGGCTGGAATAACTGGAATGGAAAGATCCTTAATTAAAATTTTAATTTAAGTTCTGATATATAAATTTTCTTTCATTTTCTGTGAACCCCTACCCATCATTTTTATGACATTTTGTTATTTTTTTCAGATGCTACAAAATCCCACATCAGTTAATGTGAACTATGTTCAGAACTGGCGATGGTCATATGACACAACCATTTTTTAACTCTTCAAAAACGTAATGTCATAGTGTGTAGATTTATTTATCAAGAACAATGGGAGACGAAAATGACATTGCACAGAAAAGTATTCACAGTAGCATGTTAGTCTGTGAATGTGCACATCTATGAACACCAGCGCACAAAAGAAATATAATTTCATCATTAAACTGTAGTTGTGACACAAACTATTTGAGCTTTATGTCCCTAACATGTTTTCATAATTCAGACAACCACAAAGGACAGTTCACAATGTGCAGCTCTGCACTTCTACAAAATGTAGAGAAATAAATTCTCAACATTTGCCTAAAACAGAAACGTGTCAGTAGTCAATCCAAGCATATGGGCTCTTCTTCAATTTCTGCACCACTGATTGAAATCTCCTCCTTTAACACACTCCTCCTTTCATATTTTATTCTCTTTCCTTAGGTCTAACTTCCTTCTTTGAGTTACTTTTTCACTGCCAAATAAGCTTAGCCTCCTATTCTATTAGATAGTTCTTGTCATTTACAACATCTTCCCTTACTGCTCTGGAAACAGTGAATCTTGCGAGCAAATGGTGTGGCATCACGCCTGAGATTTTAATTGGTGGGTACAGTCATACCCGGGCATTACCCAAATTTTATTGCAAGAGTTTGTGGTTTTATGGTTTACATGTGCTTAACTCTGTAGTCTTTAAGAAATTAAAGTATATAACAAATATGTTGAATAAACATATATATATATATATCATATACCCTGAGCATTATTAGATAATCACCATGAGAAAGAAAGAGAGAAAGGAAGAAAGAAAGAGACTAAATTACCTGTCATTGCTAATACAGCCTCTAAGCCCTTGGTATATTTAATAAATACTGAAGATTATGCATTTTGACCCATCTTTAACTCAATACAATTACAGCTTCTATGCAGATATCATCTCACAGTATTACACTGTACCATAATTACCTAAATCATAAAGCCAAATCTTTCTCTGAGCTCCCTATGCCTGCTACAGTCTGAATGTTTGTGTCTTCCCCAAAATTCATGTGTTGAAATCATAACCCCCAAAGGTGAAGGTATTAGTAGTGGGGCCACTGAGAAGTGATTAGGTCATGAGGGTAGAGCCCTAATGAATGTGATTAGTGCTCTTATAAAAGAGATCCCAAAGAGCTCCCTAGTCCCTTCCACCATATAAGAAGTCTGTGAGCCAGAAGACAGCCCTCACCTGACCATGCCAGCACCCTGATATCAGATTTCTAGCCTCCAGAACTGTGAGAAATAAGTTTCTATCATTTATAAACTATCTATGGTTATTTTGTTATAGCAGCCCAATGGACTAAGACAATGCCTCTTCATCATTCAGAACATCCTGAACTGTATATGCACATACCTGGAAACTACCTATTATAAGACATGTAAAGTCCTACAGAAAAGTCAACCCCCAAAATCAGAAAATCTGCAAACCCTATTCAGAATATTTTCATCGTCAGGAACTCCTTTTTTTTTCAGTTCATTAGAATCTCTACTAATCAGATTATACAGGCACTCTGAGGTATGCTATCACTAACTCACAGGTTTGTAGCTTTTGTTTCCAATCCTTCTGTCTTCTTAGCAGTTGTGCAGGTAAAATGATGACAATGTATTTCAAACTCACTCTAAAAATTAACTTTTCCAGCAATACAAATATCACATGTGGAATGCATTTTAAAATAGAAAAAAATGATAACTTAGTATTAATGTCTTTACCGTTTTCTCCTTTTTTTGTTTTTTTGTTCTTTATTTGCGGTACACGGGCCTCTCACTGTTGTGGCCTCTCCCGTTGCAGAGCACAGGCTCCGGACGCGCAGGCCCAGCGGCCATGGCTCACGGGCCCAGCCACTCTGCGGCATGTGGGATCTTGCCGGACCGGGGCACGAACCCATGTCCCCTGCATCGGCAGGAGGACTCTCAACAACTGCGCCACCAGGGAAGCCCCTTTTTTTGTTTTTTTTTAAAATGTTATTGTTTATTTAAAAATTTATTATTTTTTTAATTTACTTACATTTTTATTGATTTACAATGTCATGTTAGTTTCAGGTGTACAGCAAAGTGCTTCAGGTATACATATACATATATTCATTCTTTTTCAGATTCTTTACCCATATAGGTTATTATAGAATATTGAGTAGAGTTCCCTGTGCTATACAGTAGGTCCTTGTTAGTTATCTATTTTATATATAGTAAGTGTGTGTATGTTAATCTCAAACTCCTAATTTATCCCTCCACCCATGTTTCCCCTTTGGTAACTATAGGTTTGTTTTCGAAATCTGTGCATCTCTTTCTGTTTTGTAAATAAGTTCCCCTGTATCATTTTTTAAAATTAGATTCCACATATGAGTGATGTCATATGATATTTGTCTTTGTCTGACTAACTTCACTTAGTATGATAATCTCTAGGTCCATCCATGTTGCTTCAAATGGCATTATTTCATTCTTTTTATGACTAATATTCCATTATATATATATATATATATACATATACCACATCTTCTTTACCCATTCCTCTGTTGATGGACGTTTAGGTTGCTTTTTATCATTTTCTCCTATCTAGCACTAGACTTACGTCCTAATCTCTGCTTAAACATGTGCCATAATGACTCAAATATTTTAAATAATTAAAATTAAAAATAGGAGATGACTTATCCCCTGCAAAATCAAAGAAATAGTAAAGTAAAATTGCTTTTGAAGACCAGAAAAATACTTAGAAAGGAATGACCCGATTCATTGTTATTCCTTTCATGTTCATTCCTTTCTCTTTTTCTCTCTCTCCCTCTCCTCTCCCTCCCTCCCTTTTCCCTCCTTCCCTCCCTCCCTCCCTTTGTCTCTCATTTTCTACACTTTTCCCCCTTCTCTTTATTTCTGTAATTATTGAGGCCGTGCCACGCTGTATCACTGTTTTAAGAAAAGGAAACAACCAAGTCAAAAACCACAGGGTGAAAGTATGAAAGTTAAACTTAATGCTAACATTATGCCTATTAGCAATTTTTTAAATGGAACTTAAAGGGTTATCTAACCAAAAATGACTACTGCCATTAGGGAAAAGATATGAGAAGTAGTTACAACTTCATCAACTTACATTTTTAAAAAATCTCAAAAGCTCACTATTTTTAACTAACACTTCTTAAACCCTTTTCATACTTTACTAGTCCACACCAATTACTTTTCAGCCTACTCACTCAAACAGAAATTATACACATTATAAAACAGAGTAATGACATTTTTTACTTATCAAACCTAATCTCTCCAGATGAGATTAGATAGTTTGCATCACTGAACCAAAGACTGTTACAACTGAAAAGGAAAGAGGTCTAGAAAGCTTAAACAACTTGCTTAAGCAAGTAACTTGTTAATTAGTAGCAGAGAGAGTTCAGACTAGAATCCATTTCTCTAAACTCCAAAGCACCAAAGAAGATTGGGACTAGAATACAGACATCCAAACTTCAAAGCACTGAGCACCGTATACAAAAGACAAAGGAAATGGCTATGGTCCTAAAGAACTCACTAAAAACCTATAGTTGCATACTTCTCTGATGAATGATATATGATTATAGTAATGGAGGCAATTGCAGATCTAATACAAACAGTATATTCAGAAAATAATTTGGTTAATCTCAAGTCATTTATGTATAGTTCTGGAATACATAATGTGATTTTTTTCCCTCCTGGATCAATACCTTCTGAATTACATTGATTCAAGGTCAATATTAAAATAAACTAGAAATCCCCCCAAAACTGGCAAGGGGTGACAGTAGAGACAAGAGTTGAAACAGAGAAAGGAGAAACATGCTGGTTGTTAAGGGGAAGTCATCCCAGGATTAAAAAACTGTTGTACTTAATGTTCAAGACATAATCCATGCATGTTTGATAGAGTTAGCTATAATTATAAGCAGAATCTTTCACCTACTTCCTCTACACTCCTGCCTTTAAATGGCTAAAACCTCTTTTCAAAAGATGGTTACTGGGAATATGGGAAAAGTTGAGGAAATTGGATTTTAAAATCTCAGCACTCTTGCTAAGGGTAAGAGTTTCATATGGTCTCTATGAGGTTAAAGTGAAGAAAATAAGGGAAGAATTCTTCGTGATCATCATTGAAGCCCGTGACTACATTCTATAGACCAAGCATAGAGCAACTTATATCTCCCCAGGCAACTGTTGAAAATGGGGAAAACAATGCACTATTGATGGAACATTTCAGACTCCAGAGCTGACTGTTGTTATCTCTTTAACACTAACTAAACTTAACCCTGATGGAAAGAAGGGAAGGGGCGGGGGGGAAACGGAGGGACCAGAGTGGGTGGGAGAGATGGAGAGAAGGTAGGAAAGAGAAAAGGAGAGAAAAAGAAAAATAAGAAAGTATTAAGGGGTATTATTCTTCAGAACACTAAAAACTCAATCTACAAAGAAACCTTTTATATATAAAAAAAAGTGTGGTTACAGATATTCAAGTTATTGGAATTTGTTTCTAAGCAAAGAGGACTTCAACTTTTAAAATACAGTAGTAATAGCTATACCATCGTGACTGATTGAGCCTTACTCTCTTTTTGTGGTAATGTGTACTGCATCAAGAGAGATAAAGAGGAAGAATGAAAATAAATAAATAGATCAATAAAAACTAAAGGGGGCTTCCCTGGTGGCACAGTGGTTAAGAATCTGCCTGCCAATGCAGGGGACACGGGTTTGATCCCTGGCCCGGGAAGATCCCACATGCCACGGAGCAACTAAGCCCGTGCGCCACAACTACTGAGCCTGCACTCTACAGCCTGCGAGACACAACTACTGAGACCATGTGCCACAACTACTGAAGCCTACGTGCCTAGAGCCCATGCTCCACAGCAAGAGAAGCCATGACAATGAGAAGTCCGTGCACCGCAACGAAGAATAGCCCCTGATCGCCACAACTAGAGAAAGCCGTGCACAGCAATGAAGACCCAACACAGTCAAAAATAAAAACAAATAAATTAATTAAAGAAAAAAAGACTAAAGGAACCAGGGTACTTAAAGCCCTTTAGTTATTAGCTTCTTTCCATCCAACTACTCAAAACTGTAATGTTAGTTTACTTTCTTGTTTAAATCTCAGTTCCCAGGTATGCAAGGACAAAACAAAATAAAAATGAATTTTTTCCTCCAACAAAAATTGCAACTTAAAGCCAGTTGGTCATAGGACTGAGGCTGTTCATGCAAGGTAATGGTGAAAATACTCTGTCACTATTAAAAGAGCTAAAGTTGTATAAACACTCAAACTAAGTGAACAGGATTTCCTTTTATCAGAAGAGAGGGAGAAGTGATTTCACAGTATAAAGAAGAAATACAATTTGGAATAGGGAAAAAAGCCACTTGAAGACATTAGCTTAAAATAATATTTACTGTAATATTATTATTATTACCATCATCTGGTTTCTTGCACATGTGACTCTGCCCAAGCATATGGATTTATATCTACATTGGTTGGTTTATTATCCTATAGAATAGGAGACATGTATTTTACTCTAAATTCAACAAGTTTAATGTGCCTCTCCTTTACACTCAGAAAATATAAACAAGCACTTAAAAAGTAAAAATGTTTCTTTTACCATGAAATATTAATTTTAAGCTTATTAGAAATTGGTATTTCACCTTACAATGGGGAGACACATGTGGAGCTGATCACAACAGTGTGATTTCAAACTGCTGAAGGGAGTATGAATCAGTGCATCCTTTCTAGAAAGCGATTTGGCAGTATATCAAAATCATTAAAAATACTCTTTGAACTATATTTTAGATGTCTAGGAATTTATTCCACAGAAGCAATCATGGTGGTATTCAAAGATTTATATGTTAAATATGTTCACTGAAGTACTGCTTATGGTAGAGAAAAATTAAAACTACCTAAATTTCAGCAGTTAGTATTAACATATTTAACACTTATTAAACAATTTGTGTTGACTGCCTACTATGTGCTAAGCACAGTGGATTAAATTTAAAATGTATCCTTAAAGTAAAATATAATGTAACAGTTTAAAAATCATATGATCCCAAACCATTTTATAAATTTAGTATACTTCTGGAAAAATCACAAACAGAGATTTTTTTGGTGGGTGGGGGAAGAAATGATAAAATTACTCTAAACTTCATCTGGAAAAATAAATGCTTGAGAATAACACAGATAATCTGAAAAAGAAACATAATTCAATTAAAAATATAAAATATCACTAATTAAAAGTGTGCCAAATGGATGGCCAGATTGATTATTAATAAAAGAAGTTAAAAATGGACACAAGTATCTCTAAGAATTTAGTCTAGGATAACTGCACTGTTTAAAAGATGGATTATATGACTAATATTGCTGGGAAAATTGGTTCTTTATATCTTAATAGCATATCATGCAACAAAATAAATTTCAGATGTATTAAAAAAATAAATGTAAAAAAGATAATGTTATAATAAAATACAAGTGAATATTTACATAATGTTGGGTGGAAAAGACATTCCTAAAAATGACACCAAAGGCAGAAACTCTAAAGGAAAAAAATAAAAGTTTAGATTTGATGAGAGAATTGATTTTCTAAAAACTTTAATTGAAACACAAAATAAAGTTGGAAAAGGATCTGCATCATATAAGATAAAGGATTAATATTTCAGCATGTAAATACCTTTTACAAATGAATAAGTATTAACTGTCGATTATAATAATGTGCATTACTTTGTGCTGGACTATTCGAAATATTTTATATATGTTCATTCATTTGATCCTTTCAACAGCCCTATGACACACAGAAAACTTTTACAGATAAGGAAACTGAGGCACCAATAGGTTAAATAAACACCCAAGGTTACAGAGTTGGTAAGTAGTGACGGTAGAGCCAAGATTCAAATACTGTCACCAACAGTCTGACTCTAAAATTGAAGCTACTTCTCAAAGGATATGAGTAAGAAATTTATTTTTTAAAAAAGAAAAGAAAGAAATGAAATGCAAATGAGCAATAAACAAATGAAGAAATATTTCATTTCACAACTAATCAAAGAAATACAATTATACTAAAAATAAGCTACCATCTTCTACCTGTCATATTAGCAATGGCTGAAAATAATGACAGTAATATTGTAAGCAAGGATGTGGCAAGATGAGTACTCTTGTACACTGCTAGTAAAAGTAAACTGGTTCAACTTTTCTAGAGGGCATTTTGGCAATACGTATCAAATGCCTTTAAAAAGTGACTAACTGACAATTCATTTCTAAAAATTTGAACTAAAGAAATCATCAGAGATGTGTGCAAAGATTGAGCTACAAAAGAGTTTATTGCAATGTTGTTAACAATAGTAAAAAATTTAAAAATAACTATAGATGATCAGTTAAACTATGGAATGTCCACAAATAGAATAGTATGCAACCATTAAAAATAATGATGTAAAATAATAGTGGCTCATAGGAAAATATAAACGATATGATATATATTGTTAAATTAAAAAGCAGAATATAAAGCATTTGTTACCATATGATTCCATTTTTGTTTAAAAAGGAGATATAGATATAAACAATAGAGAGAGAAACATAAAATTTTAATACTGGATGTATATAACCTTGATATTATAGTGACTATATATGGACAAGGAAATGCAGTTTTTTCTTCTTTTTATTTTTGTATGTGTTTCCTAAATTTCTTATATGCAGTAACTGTTACTTTTGTACTAAATAACAGTTCATTTTAAAAAGAAAAGGTATGCAGGAGTATATTTAATGACATGGAGAAAATCATCATGGTATGTTAACTTTTAAAAAGTAGCTTGCAAAACAGCATGTGCAATAAGATAACATTTTTCATTTTTCTTTTAAAAACTACATGTATCTAAGTAGAAGAACTTGAAGGATATAATCAGTATAAGCATTTTTAAGGTATCTCTAGATGTCATTATGGAAGTTTTTTTTAGTTTCTTTTTTACATTTTCCAAATTTTCTCCAATAACCATGGTTTGTTTTTTAATCAGAAAAAAAAAAGCAATGAAAAAGACTATATTTTACTCTTTTCTCCAAATCCATTCTAATTGTTAAACAAGCCTATAATTTATGGAAAAGCAAAAAATAACATATGCCTTCTTATTGTTAAATCAGACACAAAAAGATGTGATAGTTTCTCTTCAAAATGCAAATCTCATAAATGTATTAGTATATTCTATTCAATTAGAAATTGTATTTAAAATGATGAAACTCTAAAAGTGCTATATCAAGCTGCAAATGAGCCCTACAAAGCAATGAGGTAAATCTTCTTGATACGTGTCCATCTATTGATAGACAGTAAATATAGTAAATTAAAATAACTGCACATGGTTAAATGTTTGATTTAAAACAAAATAAACGTTGACACTGGTCATCAATATGGCAAAACAAAAAAATTGAATAGGGATCAATTATTTGGCAGTGTAGCATTACCAACAGTACTGATCTGGATTCCTAAATATGTGATCTTGAGCAAATCAAGTAATCTCATCAAGTTTTAGATTCCTCAGCTTTAAACTTACAGTGAAAAATTAGACTCTTTGGCTTTAAAATCACAATAAAAATGGATAGAAATATAAATAATTTTCATATAGCTAAGCTAATATAAAACCTGGAGTACCTCTAAAATTAGTATCTACTTAATTAAATATAGATGAAGATGGTAAAAACATGAGACAAAAAGAGAATTTCCAAAAAAAAGAAAAAAAAAGAAAAGAAAAGAAAGAAAGAAGATAAAGAGGAAAAAGCAGACACCCTTGAAGAACTTCTTTCACAGGGAATCAAGACTCAGAAAAACTTACTAGCTTTTTCCCATTTTCAGAAAGCCAGAAGAACTGGGGACCAAATTTCTGAATTTTGGCCACAAGCCCCAAGTCTAACTAATCACCCAGTAGCACTCCTCCACATGGAGAAGCTGATATAGCATCAACAAATTCTTTATCAAAATCAACACTGTAACATTGAGAAAATTAAATGTGTTGTAATCTATAAATGGCCCAGCCTGTTCTGTTGAAACTTTATCCCAGTTGGACACTATATTTAAAAGTATGTTCAAAAAAAGCTTCTCTTTACCTCTGCTACAATTTTATTGTCATATATATTTTCTTCCATTTCTTAGAAAGTTTGCTTGTTCCTGTAATTTTGCATATGATATTTATATACATTCTTCATGGAAATATGCATAATATAGTCAGTTTCATTTTTCTTGCTAAGGGGGAAAACATGCTTGAAATCTTTTATTTTTCAATACAAAACTCTAGTCCCTTATGTCAACTTTCACTGACTTTCCATCTCCTTAAAATTTCACTTTCCTCCCCATTTCCTCCTCCAGTCCAAATACACACACACAAACAAACACACACAGAGGGATACACAGGCAGAATGCTAGACTTTAAAAAATAAACATAAAGTCACCCGAGGTTGACAAAGTTGTAAGCTCTTTCAAAAAAAAAAGAAAGTTCGTTAAAGTAATAAAAGAAAGCATTAGACATTCTAATCAAAATCTGGTAATTTCTTTTTTTCTCCAAGTCAATGTTATTATCCAAGATAATAAACCACCATTACAATAAGCCAATTCTCACAGTTAATCATTATAAAAGAAAAGCAAAAGCCTTAAAAAGCAAAAGTCTTTACCTATCAAAATATTTTTTACTTATTACAGGTTTTCTGGATATCTCAATATTGCTTCTCTCCCAACCATCATCAAACCATCCAATAAACACCTCTGTCAAACACACTGTCTCTTCAGCTCATAAATAACAACATACCTGGCACCTGTACACATAAAGAGCAACCTAAATGTTTAATCAAATACCTCAACTTCAGAAATTAGCTTCTCCCCTTTATCCTTTGGTGGCCACAGTATCTTCATTGGAAGCCTCTATTGCTGTCATTATTTCTAATTTGAAATCATCCTCTACCTCCACACCCTTCCACGAAGGAAACATAGTTTTTATCTTTGTCTTGCACATGTACACCATAGTGGGGGGGGGGTAGAGTAAATTGCCATTTGCAACTTTCTTTCAAAAATAAAATAGCAAATAAACAAGGAGTCCTCTCCATTACAGGATACCAATGCACATTCAACACTCAAGTCAGCTGCTGGACTCCACTGTTAACCTAATTGCCTAATGTATCATATTTTCAAATGGCAGAAAAAAAATCTCACAATCTGGGAAGAAATTATATGAAGGTAAAGAGACACTATATTTGACACCTCACATGAAGCTTGTGTCCATTCCGAATAAAGTACTGTAACTTTGAATGTTTCTGTACTTATGTCTAAGAAATAATTTAAAATGAAGTTACAAAGTTCACAGTGAGGTCATTGTCAACTTCAGGGTAGATCTTAAGGAAGGAGAGAGCGAATAATGGAAGACACTACTTAGGTTATTTTTGAAGTGAAAAATATACCGTTTTCATAGGCAAAGACTTAAGATTGTTGGTTTTTATGGAACTCAGAGATTCGAAAAATAGTTCAAATTAAAATAATAATAGTAACACTTGTAAAGCACTTATTGTACAAGCATTATTGTAGTTATTTTACATATATTAACTTATTTAGTCCACAAAACAAACAACACATATTGGAGTAGGTATTAGTATGTAGATATTATTATCACTATCCCCATTTTACATATGAGAAAGTAGGCACATATAAATTAACTTGTCCAAGATTACGCTAGTAATCGTCAAGTCAGGATTTTAATCTAGGCAGACAAACTTTAAAGACCAAGTTTTAACCACCACTTAACCTCTGAACTACCATAGAATAATCAAATGAGGCTTTTTCCTTGGAATTACTCCTTCATTTCATGTATAATTAGAAATATACATTGAGATTAAAACCCGTTTCCCCAAGAAGGATAGCTATGGACAATCAATACAATGGTGTTTTGGTTAATTACTGTATTAACTTCTATGTAAATCCATAAATCAGTACCTTTTGATATAAGAAATTTAGCAGAGAATACATTCATGATTCTATGAATTATGAATGACGGGCTTATTTAACAACGATAAGAATTGCTCCTTCCTTGGTAAATTTTTTAAACTTCATTCTTTTAGGATTAATTTGCCCTGAATATTGAGTTCCTTAGACACCCATGTTTCTCCATAGATCATTTATACAGCAACATCCTTATAACAGAGTAATGAGGAGAATTAAAAAGGAAGCAAAAGCCAAAACAGATGTCAAAGTAATACACTAAAGCTCACTTACTTTTCTTAAAGAATAATTCTGGAGCTCAGAATCTATTTACTTTTACTTCAGATAAAATTATAGTGCTTTTAATTATTTGAGGGGCACTCCTGGGTTCAAACCCTGATTCTACTACTTACTAGTATTATGATCTTGGGAAAGTTATTCAGCTTCTCTGAATCTAGGTATTTCTAACTGTAAAACAGTCCACCTCACTGGAGTGTTGCAGAAATAAACCCAATTAACATAGTATATGTAAAGTTCTTAGCACAGTGCCTCGCATATAGTAAGCGCTCATAAATGGTTCTCTGTTGTCTAAGAAAATTGAACTAACAATAATCCAGGGACTCACTGTGAAAATTAAATAGCATAATTTATATGAAAGCACCTGTATTAGTGCTGTACAACAGAAAGAAACTTTATAAAATGCTAGTTTTCCCCCTCTTCTTATCTAATTTAACGGCCTACAGCTGAATAGAAATAGCAGTTCATAGGAGTATGGAAGAAGGATTAATATTACTAGAGGCAAAAACACTAATTACCAAGAAATGACATTTTACAGTCTGGAAACAAAGGCAAAGACAGAAAATCCAAAATGCAGACACCAGAACTCAAAAAGCACAGCAGTTTGGGGGCCCGCTCAACATAGAGATAAGTAGCCTTCATAGACAATTCAACTCAAGAAGCAGTTCAGGAATCAGAAGTGCATCATGATGACTCTGAGCCACAAAGGCAAGCTGCTAGGTAATTGAATTTTTAAATTATAATTTAAAACTGGATATGATATAAGCTTAACTATATATACATTGCCGAAAAATTTTAACAGGGGTTATCTCTGGTAATGGAATTATGGGTGATTTTAAATATCCCCTTCTTCTTTTTTTTTTTGCGGTACGTGGGCCTCTCGCTGTTGTGGCCTCTCCCGTTGCGGAGCACAGGCTCCGGACGCGCAGGCTCAGCGGCCATGGCTCACGGGCCCAGCCGCTCCATGGCATGTGGGATCTTCCCGGACCGGGGGCACGAACCCATGTGCCCTGCATCGGCAGGTGGACTCTCGACCACTGCGCCACCAGCGAAGCCCTTCATTTTTTAAAAATATTTCTAAACAACAAAGTATTTAGGAAATCAGAATGTATAGGAAACGTATAAAAATAATGTTGGTGCTTAAAGAGGCAGTCTTTAGAAAGTTAAGAAACACATGAATGTGTATTAGAGGGATTAACTCATTCTGTGTTGAGTTCCTTGTTCAAATAGCCAAATCGATCCTTGAACAATAAAGGTATAACAAAAATGTAATTATTACGAAAAAATTGATTACATGTTGCACAATAAATTAACTTGAAAAAGCAAAAACTGCTAGAAGTAGATTCATCTTAGAGGTTCCATTTTAAATAGCAGTCAGTATCAACACAAAGCTTTTAACAGGAACCACATATGATTACCTCTATCTTTGCTTGCAACAATTCTGACACACCCTCATTTTTAGGGTAAAAAATGTCTAAAAAAACTCTAGGGAAACAGCAAAATAAACTGATAAAATGGACAAAATTTCAAGCAGCATAGTCATAAGTGAAATGCACTTTACCTTCTAAAATAAAAGAATGCTTTAAGCAATTTAGCTATTACTGAGCAATCACTGACTCTGCACAGTTGAAAAAGAAAGAAAAGGTGGCAGCATAAAAAGAAAATTAACACATCAGAAATGAATCTACAGCAATTTTTTTTCTTTCTGATCTAGTATGTGTATCTCTCTTTGGAACTGTCCCACTGAATACCATGTAGAATTAGCAAACATGCCAGACAGCAGCACATACAGCAGATTCCAAAGGACTTTTTCATTTAGAAAAAGTGCTTCTTCCCAGAAATATAAATCATTTTCCTGTTTCTTCACTAACTAGAGCTTCAATTTTAAAAGAGAGAAAGGCAGAAGAATAAACAGGCGCAAAGTACTGGGACACTGAAAACTCTCAATTACTTTCAATATTGGTTATTATTATCAGTAGTATTAATAGCACAGTGCTAGTACAGATTTGAGATGGACTAAATGAAACACAGTCACACAGTTAATCTGTGGCATAGTCAGAACCAGAATTTAGATTTTGTGCTTCCCAATTACAATTAATATTCAATTCCCCGTTTGCATAATTTCCTGTAAAACTTTCTATCTCCAGATCTATTATAATTGGCTCTTTAGATGATAGTGCTGTGACGATTTCGTTTCTTTTCTTGGACTCCAATTGTCAGTGGCCTAAAGGCAATGGACACCATTAATATCAGAGATATTTATATTTTGTAATAAAATGAGGGTAAGTCTAAATCATGCCTGTAAATTTTTGTTTTGTTAAGGGCATTTTATCTTTGGAAAACAAAAATGTTCTTTAGGTGTGATTTTACTCTTAGTAGTGTCATTGCTTTCATGTCTTCTTTCCATCACTTAAATGTACAAATAAATATTAACTATTTCCATCATTGTTTACTTTCAATAAACAGGTAAAGAAAAATAAAACAAATCTCTTTCCTTTATTAATATGTTTGGGAGCATATTTTAACCCATTTTTAAATTGGATACAGCCAAGTCTTAGAAATGCAAACTCCTATGATCACAAGAGACACCGAGTTTTTCCTGGTGCTTAAAGGAAAGGGCATAATACATAAGTTTCTAGTTCTCATTCATTTTCTGCTCTTTTGAATTAATTAATGTGTGGAAATCCTAGGCAACTGCTATATCATTTGTGACTGAACTGAGTCCAAAGGAAAAAAACATGTAAAACATTATTTAATTAAAATTTTCATTTTTTTCTCTCCCACTTCCTACTAGCTAATAGTCATTCAAACTAAAAGGACAGTTTCATGTTTGTTGCTATCAAATTAATTGCCTCAGGCCACTTTAGTACCTTCAGAGATCTGTGGCTGCTGGAGCCATACTGTTCTCTGGGGTCAATCCCTTGAATATGGCTCTCAAGCTCCTGGACTTATTTCAAAGCTGTCTTTGGCAAATTCAAAAACTCACAGGAATACTCTGCTTGTATTGGTATACATATGGCTCTTGAGGAATGCTAGCGGAGTTTTTTTTTTCCCTCCTACATGTGGTTTTGCATTTAGCTTGGGGAATGGGAGAATATTGAGAATTGGAGGAGAAATCCATACTACCTTAATAATTGTATTGCAATGCAGGAAAAGCAGAACAAAGAAAAGCTTACTTTTCTAAGTTGAGGACACCACATTGGGAAATCTTTTTTTTTTTTGCTACCTGAATTGTGGTCCTAAAACATAAAATCTGATCATGTCAATATCCTGCTTAAAAACCTTTGTTACTTCCTCACAACCTACAGATTGTATCAGATTCCAAACCATCTTTCTCATCTTCACACACACACACACACACATACACACACACACACACACACACACACAGCAACTTAGACCTTCTCTATTCTCTGTTGATTGTTCTTAGTCATCTTTACCTGATTTCTGTTTCTAGAGCTTGCAAGCTTCTTCCCAATTTATGGCCTTCCAAAAACTCTGTTCCCTCTTACGTCCCCTCTTCACCAAATTATCTCTTACTCATCTCATCTTTTATACCTCAGCTTTAAGATCACTAATGCAGAGTCACCATCCTTGATCCCAAGCCCAGGTTAGGTCTCCCTTTCCCTTCACAGTATTTATTATCTTATAATTAAATATTTATTTAACGTCTTCCTCTTTTTTGGACTGTAAACTCTTCAAGAAAAGGGACAACATACATTTTAGTTCACTGCTGTATTCCAAGCTCATACATACTTGACATTCATTGGATATAGAAGATACTGTTATTATTCAAAATTCATTATGTGAGTCTCCAAAATTACATAGGAAGTGAAAGGCATCAAAATGTAAAAATATTCACTAAAGAACTTAACATTTTTAAAAATTAGTCTTCACTCAAACATCTCTCACAGATTAATTTAACTGTATCTCACCCATTTAGATAAATTTCTTTGTATCTTTGATAATCACTGCCCAGTGACCTCCAACTTGTCTGCATACTGTAGTGACATGGAGCCTTCAAAAAATATTGATGCCTGGGTCCCATTCCCAAAGACTGATTTAATCGATTGAAGTGCAGGCTAAGAATAGGAATACTTTTAAAAATTGCCAGATAATTTTTTTCAGTCAAGATTGAGACTCAAGTTAAGCTGACTGATGGATATTGCATTGTAGAATATTGTAAATAATATTCAAAATAAAAATGTAAAATGAATTCAAAGTGAAATTGCAAATCCTGTAAAAGAAGCAGGAACTTGTGAGATACATAGTGCTGAAGACCAGCTCAGATTATTCACAAATCAAGAATTTGCAGTTAGCCAAGATAGAAACTGAAGAAACAAAAACTGGCAAGAATGATAGTTGACATGGTAGATTATTCAAAAGAGAATGATTTGAATATAAAAAGATTAGGCAAAGTCCTTACAAAATGTTCTCTGCAAAAATGGTACCACAATGTCAAAAGTGATTGCGCTATCATAATATTTGACCTGAAAAGTTATTCTTAAAAAACAGAAAGAGGACAGATCATCCAAAATGAAAATAAATAAGGAAACACAAGCTTTACATGATACATTAAACAAGATGGACTTAATTGATATTTATAGGACATTCCATCCAAAAACAACAGAATACACTTTCTTCTCAAGTGCTCAAGGAACATTCTCCAGGATAGATCATATCTTGGATCGCAACAGAAGCTTTGGTAAATTTAAGAAAACTGAAATCGTATCAAGTATCATTTCTGACCACAACACTATGACTCTAGATATCAATTACAGGAAAAAATCTGTAACAAATACAAATACATGGAGGCTAAACAATACACTACTTAATAACCAAGAGATCACTGAAGAAAGGAAAGAGGAAATGAAAAAATACCTAGAAACAAATGACAATGAAAACACGATGACCCAAAACCTATGGGATGCAGCAAAAGCAGTTCTAGGAGGGAAGTTTATAGCAATACAATCCTACCTTAAGGAACAAGAAACATCTGAAATAAACAACCTAATCTTACACCTAAAGCAATAGAGAAAGAAGAACAAAAAACACACAAAGTTGGCAGAAGGAAAGAAATAATAAAGATCAGATCAGAAATAAATGAAAAAGAAATGAAGGAAACAATAGCAAAGATCAAAAAACTGAAGGCTGGTTCTTTAAGAAGATAAACAAAATTGATAAACCATTAGCCAGACTCATCAAGAAAAAAAGGAAGAAGACTGAAATCAATAGAATTAGAAATGAAAAAGGAGAAGTAACAACTGACACTGTAGAAATACAAAAGATCACGAGAGATTGCTACAAGCAACTATATGCCAATAAAATGGACAACCTGGAAGAAATGGACAAGTTCTTAGAAAAGCACAACCTTCCATGACTGAACCAGGAAAAAAGAGAAAATATAAACAGACCAATCACAAGCACTGAAATTGAGGCTGTGATTAAAAATCGTCCACCAAACAAAAGCCCAGGACCAGATGGCTTCACAGGCAAATGCCATCAAACATTTAGAGAAGAGCTAACACCTATCCTTCTCAAACTCTTCCAAAATATAGCAGAGGGAGGAACACTCCCAAACTCATTCTACAAGACCACCATCACCCTGACACCAAAACCAAAAAAAGATGTCACAAAGAAACAAAACTACAATCCAATATCACTGATGAACACAGATGCAAAAATCCTCAACAAAATACAAGCAAACAGAATTCAACAGCACACTGAAAGGATCATACACCATGATCAAGTGGGGTTTATCCCAAGAATGCAAGGATTCTTCAATATATGCAAATCAATCAATGTGATAAACCATATTAACAAATTGAAGGATAAAAACCATATGATCATCTCAATAGATGCAGAAAAAGCTTTTGACAAAATTCAACACCCATTTATGACAAAAATCCTCCAGAAACTAGGCACAGAGGGAACTTACCTCAACATAATAAAGGCCATATATGAAAAACCAACAGCCAACATCATTCTCAAAAACTGAAATCATTTCCACTAAGGTCAGGAACAAGATAAGATTGCCCACTCTCACCACTATTATTCAACAGAGTTTTGGAGGTTTTAGCCACAGCAATCAGAGAAGAAAAAGAAATAAAATGAACCCAAATCAGAAAAGAAGAAGTGAAGCTGTCACTGTTTGCAGATGACATGATGCTATATAATGAGAATCCTAAAGACTCTACCAGAAAACAACTAGAGCTAATCAATAAATTTGGTAAAGTTGCAGGATACAAAATTAATGATCAGAAATCTATTGCAGTCCTATACACTAATGATGAAAATTCTGAAAGAGAAATTAAGGAAACACTCCCACTTACCATTGCAACAAAAAGAATAAAATACCTAGGAATAAAACTACCGAAGGAGACAAAAGACCTGTATGCAGAAAACTATAAGACACTGATGAAAGAAATTAAACATGATACAAACAGATGGAGAGATATAAAATATTTTATATAAAGAATGTTGATTCTTCCAATCCATGTTCTTGGATTGGAAGAATCAACATTGTGAAAATGAATATACTACCCAAAGCAACCTACAGATTCAATGCAATCCCTACCAAACTACCAATGGCATTTTTCACAGAACTAGAACAAAAAATTTCACAATTTTTATGGAAACACAAAAGACCCTGAATAGCCAAAGCAATCTTGAGAAAGAAAAACGGAGCTGGAGGAATCAGGCTCCTGAACTTCAGACTATACTACAAAGCTACAATAATCAAGACAGTATGGTACTGGCACAGAAACAGAAATATAGATCAATGGAACAGGATAGAAAGCGCAGAGATGAACCCATGCACATACAGTCACCTTATTTTTGATAAAGGAGGCAAGAATATACAATGGAGAAAAGACAGCCTCTTCAATAAGTGGTGCTGGGAAAACTGGACAGCTACAGAAATTAGAACACTCCCTAACACCATACAAAAATAAACTCAAATGGATTAAAGACCTAAATGTAAGGCCAGACACTATAAAACTCTTAGAGGAAAACACAGGCAGAACACTCTACGACATAAATCACAGCAAGATCCTCTTTGACCCACCTCCTAAAGAAATGGAAATAAAAACAAAAATAAACAAATGGGACCTAATGAAACTTCAAAGCTTTTGCACAGCAAAGGAAACCATAAACAAGACGAAAAGACAACCCTCGGAATGGGAGAAAATATTTGCAAATGAAGCAACTGACAAAGGATTAATCTCCAAAATATACAAGCAGTTCATGCAGCTCAATATGAAAAAACAAAACAACCCAATCCAAAAATGGGTAGAAGACCTAAACAGACATTTCTCCAAAGAAGATATACAGATTACCAACAAACACATGAACGAATGCTCAACATCACTAATCATTATAGAAATGCAAATGAAAACTACAATGAGGTATCACCTCACACCAGTCAGAATGGCCATCATCAAAAAAATCTACAAACATTAAATGCTTTTCTCTCACTTTTTCCCAGCTTACCCTTCCCCCTCCCCGTGTCCTCAAGTCCATTCTCTAGTAGGTCTGCGTCTTTATTCCCATCTTGCCCCTAGCTTCATGACCATTTTTTTTTTAGATGCCATATATATGTGTTAGCATACGGTATTTGTTTTTCTCTTTCTGACTTAATTCACTCTGTATGACAGACTCTAGATCCATCCACCTCACTACAAATAACTCAATTTCATGATTGAGTTATTTCTTAAATATTTGATAGAATTCACCAGTGAAACCGTTTGGACCCATAGTTTTCTTTATTAAAAGTTTTATTTAATTTAAAAATTCCATGTCTTTTATAAATGAAGTGCTATTTAGGTTTTCTGTTTCATCTTGTACCAACTTTAGTAAACTGTATTTTTCAAGGAATTTATCCATTTCTTCTAAGTAGTACAAGTATACCTCATTATATTGCACTTTGCTTTATCACATTTTGCAGATATTGTGTTTTCTACAAATTGATGTTTTGAGGCAACCCTGCATTGTCAGATGATGATTAGCATTTTTTTAGCAATAAAGTATTTTTAATGCTATTGCACACTTAATAGACTACACTATAGGGTAAACATAACTTTTATATGCACTGGGAAACCAAAAAATTTGTGTGACTATTGCAATATTCACTTTATTGCAGTGGTCTGGAACTGAATGTACAATATCTCCAAAATATGCCTGTATGATTTTTTGGCATAAGATCTTCATAACATTCCCTATCATCTGTTTAATCTCTATTAATTCTTTGCTGAGAATTCCTCTTTCATTCCCAATATTGGTAAGTTATGTTCTCTTTTTTCTTGGTCTTTACCAAAAACTTTTACCTATACATTTTCTTGCTTTCAGTAGTTTATTTTAATGTGCCTAGGTGTATTTTTCTTTGCAATTATCCTACTTGAAGTTCACGGAACTTCTTAAATCTGTAAATTTATATCTTTCACTAAATTTGGGAAATTTGGAACCACTATTTCTTCAAGTACTATTTTCTGCCGTAATATCACTCTCCTTTTTTTCTGGGACTTATATATGTTAGAACTTTTAATAATGTTTTACATATCCCTAATGTTATATTCATTTCTTTTCTAATTTTTTTTCTCTCGGTGTTCTTTAAATCAGATCATTTATATTGATTCAATTTCACTGGATTTTTCCTCTGTGATCTTTATTCTACTGACTTGCCCATCAAGTTATTTTCTTATTTCTTATTTGGTTCTTTTGGTAATTTCTATCTCTCTGCTGAAATACCCTATTTTTTCACATTTGCCTGATTCTTCATTTGTTGAGTAATTTGGGGTTATATCTCAGACATCATGACCATTATGTCATGGAGACTCTGGATTCTTTTATAGTGCTCTAAAGAGTATCATTTTTTTGTTTGTTTGTTTTAGCAAAATGCTTACTTGTTTAGGCTCAAACTGCATATTCTGTCTCACCTGCAGTGGGCAGCAGCTCAAATATCTGTTTAGTTCTTTTAGCCTTATGTGGGCTGCTTAAAGCCTGTTCTGAGCATGCATAGTTTGGGGATCAGTCAGAGACTGGAGCAAAGTTTACACATAGAATTTGGGACTCACTTTCTGTGACTCTTTCTTTTAGAGGATTACCTCCTCACTTCCCAGGAGTTGTGGTTGCCCCAAAGTCTGCTCTCCTGGTTCTCCAGACCAGAAAGACTGCTGATTCTTCTACTGGAGTTCTATAAACTGAGGCCTGCCCTCATACTGGAAACCTTGAAAATGACAAACTTACCTAGTATCCCTTCCTCCAAATGTCATCTCCTCTCAAGATTTAGCCTGCTTTGGATTGGTCTCCAGTATCTTCAGATAGTTGTTTTTTGTGTTTTGCCCAGAGTTTATAGTCATTATCCCCACTCAATTTTTAAATGGATAAAAGTAGCCTTTTCTCACTACCAAGTATCCTCTGACTTCTTGGGTTGCCTTAATGAAGGAGTAAATGATATCATGCTTTTTCACTCTTCTATGCCTTTACACATTCTAATCTTTTGCTTTCAGTGTCCCTAATTCTCATAATACAATCAGGTAGAAACTTCCTATGCCCATTTTATGTATTTTAAAAGAATACAGTCACATTTTGCCATCCCCTAAGTTTTAAATACCTAAAATTTCAACTAAGAATACTTAAATTGTAACTAACCTAGATATCTATGATTATAACAATGATATATACATAGTATAAAATCCTACATAGAAGAAAATAAAGTGAAGCTATTTAAAATGACAAAGGTCTAAGTCAGAATCTTAATGAAAAAAAAGGATATGTAACATATAAAGCAATATCTGTAAAAGGGGAGAGTGTTACCCTCACACAAAACAAAACTGCCTATTTCTAAATAATTGTGTATATATGTATATTATTATATAGAAAGAGGTCTGGAAGGATATAAACCAGATTGAATATAGTGAATATGTTCGGGGAGAGAAATAGAATTCAGGGTGGGGAGAGACATTAAGGAAAATTCCCTTTGCTTTTTTTTTAATAATTATTCATTCAAGTAATATCTAATGATTGCCTGCTATATGCCACGCACTACTCTACAGCAAGAATGTATTTGTGTACTAATTCTGTAATTTTTAACTATTTTTAATTGTTGAAATGAAAGTATTACCTGAATAAGAAGAAACTGAAATAACAGAAAATCTCTAAGGTGCTTAAAAATGTGATCATTTATGTTATTAGTGTACCACAGCTCAAGAGACTTTAAAGGTAATTAAGTGAATTTAGTGGGGTTTGTTTTTTGTTTTTTGTTTGTGTGTGTGTGTGTGTGTGTGTGTGGTACGTGGGCCTCTCACTGTTGTGGCCTCTCCCGCTGCGGAGCACAGGCTCTGGAACTGCAGGCTCAGCGGCCATGGCTCACGGGCCTAGCCGCTCCACGGCATGTGGGATCTTCCCAGGCCAGGGCACGAACCCGTGTCCCCTGCATCGGCAGGCGGACTCTCAACCACTGCGCCACCAGGGAAGCCCTAGTGTTATTTTAAAATCTGTTCTCCCTAAATCATATTAAATTCTTCTTCTCCGGATCTGGACCCAGTGGAGAAACTAACTGATTTCTCTTTTCCCCCTTATAATACAATTCCATTTTCTTACACCAGTTCTTCTGAGATTTGGGGATAACTGGTGAAGACTAAAGGTCTTACCTGGGATAATTCCAGGCATCAAATGGCTACCTACAGATAAAAATCCACCAATTTTTTAACTGACATACTAGAGTAAGTATGGCTGAGCAACCCAGAAAGTAAACCTGGCCTTCATGACATTGATCCTTGTCTTCACATAAGACTGTATCTTTGTTATGTTGACTCACATACTTGTCTTAACAGTTAACACATAGAGGATATCTTCTTATAAACTTCAAGACTGAAACAACTTGTTATAACCCAACACTTTAATCTTCCTCCCTAATTCCTCCTAGTAACAAGGCCTTCACTACATCCACAGAGTTGTTCATTCCATTTTTGGACAACTATAGCTGTTACAAAATGTTTCTTCTGCTGTTCCTGTGATTCTGGCTCCCTGTGACTTTCACCTGCTAACTTGGGTTTGGCCCTCCACAGTTCACACTCTTTCCCTATAGCAGCAATTTAGCCATCTCAGGATAGATATCAGATTCTCATAAGACTTCTATTCTTCAGAGTCAATATGCCTGTTTCTTTTAACCTAAGGGAATCTAGTGCTTACTGGCCCAGAGAGAGTGAAAAATTGAATTTCTCTGTAACCAGGATATTTGTCCAATTGAAAAATACAAGATTTGGTTTTTACCTTAAATGCAGCAAACAGCCTTCTTGGCTAATCACTACAAATACCTCCTGGCATTTCTTTGTTCTCAAATAAATACCCCTCCATTTGCCTGCACACATGTATATATGCAACATACACACTGCCTTCCATTTGTTCTTTTAAAAACAGTATTTTAAATGAGTACCAAAAGGTATCCATCCTCAGTCCATGTGACTTGGGTTTCCATCCAAGGGGCTTGTACCCTCTGCTTGATTTATCACGTTTTTATTTAAGCTACAGTTTATTTACTCCAAATTTTATGATATTTCATTCTTATAAATTCATGGCTATTTCTCCTTATTCTTGGAGCTCTAAGATATCAGGCAAGGACTGGGCCCATTAAACTTCACCCGATAAGCCTTAACTTAGAATAGGCTTTGCAGTGTATCTATTAACTATATGCATTTAACCATCTCAGTTCTGTTTGCTGGAGATGGTTAACTATGTTGCAACTTTAGGAAATTAGAAAAAATAAAACGTTTAAGTCTAGAAAACCTACAAAGGACATCCACCTAATCATCCTGGTCTTTAAAAGAACCTAATTATACCCTCCAATCTTTTTTGGAGGGGCAGAAGTAGAGTGAATATTAGTCTTGTCTACAAAACTATACCTAGGAATTTTTTTTTTAAGTCAGTCCTGATTGCTGTTCCCAGTTTTCCTAGTTATAAAATGAAGATAATAAGACCCCCACTTTAACTATCTCACAGGGTTAATATAAGAAATGTATAAGATAATATATGAAAAAGCTCATTTAAAAATATAAGGAGTAAAAAATAAAAATGTAAGGTACAATATTATTAATAATAATGGCACTTTCTGTGACCACAAAGAGACACCTACAAATCCCCTCCTTTAACCCTAAAACATTTTAATTAAATTCTCTTTTTTATCTCCTTTTTCCACACCAACAACCAAAAAGAAAAAACAACAAAACCAATGTTTCAGCATAATCTTTTGGCCTTGGACTTTAATTACAAATGCCAGCAAAGATTTACATAGAGTACAACATAAGTATATTCTGACATTTTGAAAACCCTAGCCCTCCTCTCAGACTGATTTCATTTTCTTTTTTCCTTTCTTATAACCTTTTCTATATTCCCCTAAAAAAATGAAACTGCCTACCAATATTACAGCAACCTTCACCACTATGAATATTTTAATTATAGTTACCCACCTCAAAACTCTTATAAGTGGCCTCATGGCTTTCTTATGCAAAAGTACCATATGTATTTCCTCAAATGTGTGTCCAAAATTTTTCCAGATTTTTGGGCTTCCCTGGTGGCACAGTGGTTAAGAATCTGCCTGCCAGTGCAGGGGACACAGGTTCGAGCCCTGGTCCAGGATGCCGTGGAGCAACTAGGCCCGTGCACCACAACTACTGAAGCCCACACGCCTAGAGCCCATGCTCCACAACAAGAGAAGCCACCGCAATGAGAAGCCCATGCACCACAACAAAGAGTAGCCCCCCATCACCACAACCAGAGAAAGTCCATGAGCAGCAATGAAGACCCAAAACAGCCAAAAATAAATAAATAAATTCATAAAAATAAAATTTCCAGATTTTTAGAGCCCATTACAGTGTCTCCACATTAAGATTATAGACACTGGTACTGCTCTATAAGTTTACAATTTGAAAGCTCAGTTCAGGAATGCAGAGTCCCCAAAATGAGAACAGAAGTGTATTCCAGTTGAGAAGACAGCATAACATGAAGACCTTAGAGCAGGAAAAAACTTGGAGGGTATAGATCAGTATAGCAGCTATTCCAGAAAGAGCCATTAGGAGAAAGGCAAGAGCTGAGCCTGATAATGCAAGGGCCCCATTTTACAGGGCTGGGGCTTTGCAGATTGTGTTAAGGATTTTGTTTTAATTAAGGTGTAACAGGAAGCCAAGAAAAGGTCTTTCTTAGATCTCAGAGAATGGTAAGTAGAGTTTTCCCTCTATATATAATGAATATGGAATTTAAGTATAAGTATAAAGAAAAGCATGGGAATGATAAACACCAAATTCAAGAGAATGCTTACCTTGAATTTGAAGAATCCTTCAAATTTGAAGAATGCTTCACAGGAGGCTTTGACTGTATTAGTAATGTTTCATTTCTTAGAACTATATAGGTATTTTAACCTATTCTTCATACATTTTTGTATGACTAAAATTTTCAAATAAAAATTTTTTTAAAGAATTAATGATTGCTAAGAATCACTGGCTCATTTCCTTCTATTTTTCTTTCCCAGGCTCATATTAAATCTTCTTAATTTTGAGAAAGACAAGCGCACAGAATTCAGGGATCTCCCCTCTTATACGCTTTGTTTCATGGGCCTTTATTTTCTAGACTTTTAGCATCAGATGTTAAAGCCTCTTTAATTAGCTTACTCTTTGTTTTAGCATACACTATAATCCTTGTAGCTTTCCAACAACCACAGAGTTAATATGAGGATTAAATGAGATAAAGCATTTAACATAGCATTTAGCACACAAGAGCTCAATAAATTTTAACTACTGTCTTTATTATTTCACTTACTATAGTTTATATTCCCAGTCCTAAATATGAGTCAGAACATTAGAACTTAAAAAAAGCTGAGTGTATATGGCCAAATGGTGCTCTGGTATGCACACATGCACACATATAACATATACTTCCAATATTTATAGTTTTTTTAAAAACACACTCTTTTTTTGCTCATGTAAGCATTAAATAACAAAATGTTAATTTGAGGCCTTTTTATTGACACTAAAGAAATACCTTTAAAGAAAAGGTTAAAATTCTGCATTTCATGGTGCACGATTTTAATAAGTTTACTAACTTCTAAGTACAATGCTACATTGGAATGACTTATTATTGCATAAAGCTGCAATAATATTCAGTATGGTCCATACTATGTGTAAAAGGCTCATTTTTGTAAGATCAAGTAATTTATGGAAAAATTCAATCTTATAGAATTGAATATTGACATCAAATTTCTTCTACAACAGGAGGAGCAGTCTTTGATGGAAGAACATTATTAAAATCGTATCTTTTCACTTAATTTTCTTTGTACAAATAGCACAGATCCTCTCATTTCTCTTTCCTTCCAATTCACAAATACAATAAAAGCTGTCTTTAGAAAGGTCCTTAAATTAAACATCAGGATGAAATGAGTACTAAGACCCAGAAAATAAGAGAACTTATGACAATTTTTGTCACCTAGAAGTCTGAAAAATATCTCACTGAATCTTTATGCAAATACTATATTTTAAAGTATATTTTCATTTTCATATCTAAGAATCCAGAACTTGCTCTTGTGAAAAAACAACAACATGTCACTCAGTATTCTTCAGTTAGAGGTTTGGACTTAGATTGCTATAGAAATCGTTCCTCCATGCCCACTTCCTGGTTCTTAATCACAAATCTAATCACGTATTTTTATAAATATTCAAAATTAAATATATTTATCTACTTACGTAAATACTTTTCAGTTAACTTTTACTGATAGTCTATGTGGGGATCTCATTAACAAACACATTTGGAACTTTTTAGATTTGTTCCGGCAGCTTGTAAATTCATATTAGATTTAGCTGTTTAAATATATCAACATTCTAGGCATTTAAAAAAACTGATACAAAAGATTAATCCCAAGTTTTGTTTTACTTACCAAGCTCTGCCATTCCACCTCACTGCCTGAACAATATTATCAGCTCTTCGGATACTCATTCTTGCTAAGTAAAAGCATATTTCTTCTCTAGCTGGATTAATAATCAACTTTCTAGATAGTTCATTTGTAATTCTCTTCTGGTTAACCCTTAGCATTACAGCAGTCTGTCCAACTCATGCTAATCAATTTATGACGTGGGAAGGAAAAGGAGAAATTCAATTATGCAGATAACAAATGGAAAGCAAAAATGAGAGACAGTTTAGATTAGGCACAAAAGAACAATCAGCCTTACTTTTTTTTTACACTAAAACGTACAAATCTTTATGTTGGATATTACAAAAGCACTCAATATACAATATACATAAGGAGAAAAACATAATAGGCTTACAACACACCAGCCGAGTTCATATCAGCCCATGTTTTCTGCCTTCTGACATGCAAATAAATAGAAATCGGCTCTGAGAAAAACAGATACATTTTTCTCTTAGTAGAAAGGTCTGACTTTCAACCTCTAAATGCCTCATTTCTCAAGATTTGTGATTATTTGGTCCCTTATCCTACTATAGGTGCCACCTCAGGCTTTATGGAGATTTTCTCCACATGTGATCTGTAGAAACTTGCATCCGAAAAATGTGGAGCTCTTGTTAAAAATACAGACACCTGGGCCCCACTTCAGAAATCCAAAGCACCCCAGGTGACTCTTATGTACATTAAAAATTTGAGAGCCACTGCTCTAGGACTGTTTCTGATCTCGTCCTAAAGAGGCTCCAACACAATCCCCTGGGACTCAGAATGACATTAATTACTCTTGCTACTAGTTTGACCCTGACTTTTTGTTTTGATTCCAATACTAGGATTCTACTTGTTTTCCTATACCTGAGTGCACTAGTCCATCTAAGACCATGACCCTTCTGTGAATTTGATAACCTTTCACTTGCAGACTACTCAGAAACTGGAATCTGTCCTTTAACTCCACTTGACGTCTATGGCCATACTGTGGCCTAGCTTCCTAAATATCTTACCACTTGCTCCCAGACTTTTCTTGCTTTGTCTTGCTTTTATCTCCTGTTTTATACCTCTCTTCTATATACATGAACTACACTTGTTAGTGTGCATTGTCCAATCTTTTACCTAATGTACTGTCTACTACATTAACTTTCTCCCAAGGCTGTTTGCATCCCAGTGGACCACTATCAGTCTGCCTGATACCTATTACAATCAACAGAACTTGCTTAGTCTTATCTAGAGGTGTGAAATGAACAACTAGCTAAAAGGTGAAAAGACAGACATGGCAGCCTGTGGTTTCACAAATTGTTACAAAAGCCCATGTAAATAGTCAGAATAAGGGAAAAGACAATGACTATGGAAAAAGAGGAAAATCCTTGAGAATTGGAATAGTAAAGCAGGTAAAATAAAGCGAAAAAATGTGTAATTCTAATCATTTGTTTTTATTTTCATGAAATCTATTGAGAAACGTCAACAAAACAATGATTATTTAACCTGGAGAGAAGGTAAAATGATTAAAAGAAAAATAGTACTGGACTAGTAGAACTCAAAAGACTTGGATTCTAGTGGCCTCTTTACCACTTCCTAGATTTATGATCTAGATTAAGTCTCTGAAGTTTTCTGTGCCTTGGTTCCTCCTTAAATGGGTGTAACAAACATGCCCTGTGCATCTAAGATTATTTTGATAATTAAACAAGATCATATTTATTAAAGAGCTTTAAAACTATAAAGATCATACAAATTTAAGGGATTATTGTAGCTATATAAATTGCTATTAATAAAGATTATAATTAACACTTACCCACAAAGGACATAAAATGGTGATTTTTTTTGTTTTATATTATTTTTAAAGGAAAGTATAAATCAAATACAGTGAAAGAAGTAAACAGGAGTTTGTTAA
This sequence comes from Neophocaena asiaeorientalis asiaeorientalis, assembly GCF_003031525.2. NCBI lineage: Eukaryota > Metazoa > Chordata > Mammalia > Artiodactyla > Phocoenidae > Neophocaena > Neophocaena asiaeorientalis. The sequence continues at coordinate 1,310,484 of NW_020175669.1, forward strand.
ACGTCTTTCCTAAGAAAATTTCAAGAATAGGACCAATATCAGTTAGGAGCAGAATAAGGTAAAATCATCCAAAAATGTAAGTAATCAGGTTAACCTGAGTTTGCCCAGGTCAGACCTAAACCTTAAGAGTCTTACCAAAAGGACTTCTAGATGAGGAAAAAGATCATTTGGCATGACACTGGTGACATTTCTCGTCCAGAACCATCTCCCTAAAGCTAGAGTTCAGAGTGACTTCAAGTGGCAAGAGCTTGGAGCATTTGTTTCAATACATTTAGTCTGTATCCAACATGGCCTATCCAAGATTCAGCTAAATGCTATGATTTAATTTAACTGAATAATGTGTACAAATGAAAATTGAGAAAACAGAAGTCCTTGGCCAGTGCACAAATAGGTTGATGAGAGTTGCCCATATGAAAAAAGAAAGAGATTGATTCTTGACTTTAAAAAATAGACACTTCCATCTTTTAAAGTTTCAATAAATGCATTCAACAAATATTGTTGCACATCTACTATATTCTAGGCACTGTGCAAGACACTGGGGAATATAACTGACCAAAACAGTCAAAAATGCTCCACTATCTAGAGCTTATATTATAGGAAATAAAAGGAGAAAATGGCAAATAAATTTAACGGACATGCAAATTATATAGTATGTTAAAAGTTGATAAAGGCTATGGAAACAAATAGACCTGCATTAGGGAGATGAGGAATGTTTGGAAGGTAACAATTTTAAAATAGGGTGGTCAAAGTAGACCTCAACTGAGAATATGACATCTAAGCTAAGACTTGAAAGAGGTGATGGGGTTTGGTGGGGTTCTATGATCATAAAGGACTTTTATCATCAATTTTTAAATTTTACCACTTTAATAATAAGTGGAAGATATCCTTATAAATTAACCTTCACATTATAATAGTGAAAAGTTGGAAATTGATAACAATGGTAAAACAAATTGTGGTACAACCATATGATGGTATATGATAGAGTCATTAAAATCATATTTTTGAAGACATGGGAAAATCCAATAAAATTATTTCTTAAATACAAAAATGTATCTACAGTATGATGCAATTTTGCCTTTTTTAAAAGTTTACCCAACAACTGTTTTTCAACTGCCACATACTGTTCTGGGCACTGAAGAGAGGGTAGTAAACAAGCTAGACATGTTCTTTCTTCTCATACACACATAGATAAAAGACTGAAATGAAATATACCAAAATGTTACTAGGAGTACATTTTTTAATTATGAAATAATAAGGTGAAATAACAGATTCTTTTATCCTCTTTTATTTTATCCTCTATAGTCCAAATTTTCTAAATATGTTCTAAACTGTTCCAAAAATAACATATGTCATATTCTTTGATCTAAATATTATGGTTCATATTTTCCTCAGGATATCTGTTTGGATAAAGCACAAATTTACACTCTTATAATATCTGTCAAATATATACTGCATTTTTCAATCATACACTGATTTTATGTCTCACACAGCTAATGAAGTTGAATAACATCAAGTCCCTTTCTACAGTTGCAAAAACTAAGAAACAGAACGGTTAACTAATTTGCCACACTGGAAAGAAAAAGTGTTTCAATTCTAAATTGTAATAACGTGTATGAAAGTATTTCACACAGTGCCTGGATCGACAAAGTCTGCTGATTCTGAGTGCTATGCTAGTACTTTAGGTTACAACTCTCCCCAGTCATGCCGGGGATTGTGTGTGTGTGGGGGGCGGGTATTGTCAGGAAAAAGTTTCATTTATTTAAAATGGAACTTTGATAGTTATAAAATAAAATCTGATCTGAATCTTAACCCCAACACCAGACGTTAGCTTGATTCCATCTCCCCTCAGCAACTAAAAAGACCAGTAAAGAAGTTCAACATGTCCCTATAATGTTTCTTCATTCTTCCTTTGGTTCAAGTTTTTATATTTAAATAGTATAGCAAACGGCATCTATTTGTCTACCTCAACTAGTTGAGTTACCTTGGGCAAGTCATTTCAACATTCTGGCCTCACTTTTCTTATTTTTCAAACACAAGAATTGGACTAGATGATCTCAAAAGTCCTTAAGCTCTAGAATTTCGTGATATTATTATTTCAGGTCTGTGAAGTACCAACAATAAATTAAACAAACACAGCTTCTCAGAAAAAGAAAGGCTACAGCAATAAGGATAGTTGGCTAGTAAAAGTAAGAAAACAAAGACCTGGGATTAAAAGAGAATTTGAAAATCTCCCTAACCCCCTGGACCAAGTCCAGCTTCAATTACACAAGGGTTGTTTGGGGACAATAGAGAGGGAGAAATATGAAGGTTCCTTTGATCATCAAAAGATGATCTTTCTGCTTAAAAAATTAGTATTCCTATACTCTCTCTGATTCTAAACACACACACACACACACACTCACACAGGAGCTTGCACACAAGTACACACACAACAACCACAACCAAATGTTTTAATATTAATATGGAAGAAAAATAGAAGTCACTTATTTTGCTGAAATAAAGGTATTTCAAATCCAGAGAGAGTGATTTGGTTTTGAGAGTTTTTAAGAAACAGCACCATATTCAATCCTTTTCTATCACCTTCTCTGTAATACAAAACCTCCAATAGCTCTTAAAATTGTGGCATTTTCTTATGTACAGAGAGAAAAATTTGTGTTGCTACTGCAGCAACATCTAAACAGTTTCCTGTAAACTTTCTGTGATGGAAGTCATAGGATTTATGATAAAACCCTGTAAAGTGGTATAACAAATTTCTTTCATATTTATCATTCATTTTACTCAGTGTGCATTTTGAAGGAAAACCTTTTAAGAACACCAATAATGTGAGAAAGCTACAACTAAATTTATTGTTAAGTATCGCATCACTGGTCCTCCTGGGAGTTCAGGAAGAAAGCTTAAATCACATTTCCTAACACATTGGAGAGCTTCCCAGAGATGTGATGGCCCACAGAGGCAAACCATCCAAAGCACACTGGAATCTCAGAGATAGTGACAAAGAAATATCACTTCGTTTAATAAAAGCGAATTGAAGTTACCCCTCTTTCTTTAACAAAGTACAAACTCTCTCTTACCCCATTTTTCTCCTTTCCTTCCCCTGCTCTTTCCTGTTTCACCTGACTAAACCGTAGGTATTTGTTCCATCACCTGACTTAGGGGCTGGCTAGAAATATCAGGAAAAAAACAATCTACCATTGTTACATGAGACAACAACCTTTCATGTCCTTGAAGCTCACCATGACCTTTCATCTTTCCTATCCTCAATGGTCTCTCCTAACAACTAAAACTACACTCAGTTGGGCTGAATTCCAGATTGTCATAAAAAGAACTCTGTCCTTTCAAAACAAAACCAATTTTTACACCAAGGTGGGGGAGAAACACAAGTCCATTGTTCCCTCACAGATGGAAGTTGGAGTTACTAAGGCAACTGCTCTAATCCTCCTTTTTACCACCTTTTTCACATCACTGGCCTATCAAGTATGCTACCTTTTAACTCATAAGCTCAAAAGCTGGTAGTCTAACTGGCTGCCCTAATTAGCTACGATTTTCACACTACAGACAACATGATGAGCTAATCGAAATTTGCAAAATAATGACGTACCTCCAGCAAATATTCCTCCTCCTGAGGCCCAGTCTTAGAATAACAATAATGAGACCATTATTAGAGAAGGGCATTAAAATGCTGCACTGCTGCTAAACAGAGAACTTAATTGTTCTGGTCTTGTCCATTGAATCAACAACCTATTGTTGTGGACTTGAAAAATAAAGGACTGGAGAATGGGTGCCATGATGATTGGTCTGTGCGGCCATACCGGCACTCTGTAGAATTGTTTTCTTTTGAAACTCTTGATGGACTAGTAGTTTTGTTTAAAAGTAACATAAAAGGCGATTGTCTGGATAAAAAGTCCTATTTATTGAAATCCTTAGAAGCAGTTGCATGGATTTGTTCCTGACCCCTGAGATAAAAACACAGTGACCATAATAACACCATTTGTAGAGAGCCCTGTTACCACTGCCTACAGTAACATAAGATAAGAGACGGTCTTTTCTAGCTACTGTAGGAAGGAAGGAAGTACTTCTGAGCAGAAAGCAAGAATGATAAAAGGTCAAATACTGGGTAAAGCTCATTAATCTCTGAAAGAAAGACTTTAAAAAATAATGCTAATTTAAGAATTCTGCACAATTGCTACAGATTCAAGCACATGTAAGAAGGCTCACAGCTCCTTTTTTTTTTTTCCCTCACTTTTGGGCTTCCTTCCTTTGGTAAAAAGAGGATTAAAATAAAATGATTATTAAATAACCGTCACAAGATGTCTCAGGATAACATGGGGAAGAAGAAACCCGAAGTTTTCCGGATGATTATCCTTATGGTTATCCCAGCCCATAGCAAGAATAATAAAATACTGAAGTTAAAGGTTAACTAGTGTAAAATTTTTAGCAGTAGAAAAGCACTGTTTACACACTGTAAAAATGTCTTCTATATGGAGCCACGGTACATGTTTTCTGTAAAGTCAGGATTTCAGTGTTGAATTGTGGTGGGAGGGAGTATACTTTTTTGTTTGTAGGTATTTGGGGTGGGGTCTGTTTGTTTTTTATCAAGTGAAATCTGCATTATATAAAAATGTATTAAATTGTAAATAAGACCTCTTGCTTCATTCAATCTGTTCTTTGCTTCATTTATCTTCATCTTGTTAGGCTAAATTAATTAACAATCTCACTGTTGCACACTTTCTCTTTTCATTACATCAAATAATGGCCCATATACGGAGAAAGCCCTCACCATGGGAATTCTGCAACTCTACTGCTAAGAAGAGTTTCTGTGTATCAGTGCAGCAATATTAACTAGATACATTCATTTTATAAGCATTTATTAAGCTTACTTTTCATTGTTAACAACCAATTAAGCACCCAAATTCCTAACATATTAACAATAGAAAACCATAAAAAAAAAACCTAGAGTAGAAGTTGTAAGATACAATAAAAAGAGGGAAAAAAATCATATTGTATATCCACTATCAGGTTTCACCATCAATTCACCCAAAATAAGAAGAAACACATGCAAATTGGGCAGGTATGTTTTCACAGATACAACACAACATTGCATAAAAGGTTTTAAAGACACACCCCAAGCTGTTCTGCTCCTTGCTTTGGAATGTCTAAAGTGTGATAAATTGGATGATTAGAATTTCATTGGTAAATCCCATTATTTTAAATCTATAAGAGTGAAATGTGTTAAACTCTTTTGTAAGTTTTCTTTCAACCTGAAACACTGTGGCATCTGGAGCTATGCAAATGGACAAAACAGTAAAGCCCTTTTTAATCTTTCCCTGATCAACCAGTGCTGCTTTCTCCAATCACAGCTTTGTGCGTGATATCTTTCTGCTAGCATTTCTTATTTAATTAAAACAGACACTGACAGAAGGACATGGATTAGTACTGTAATGATGCATTTACTTAGATTAATCGGAGGCTCCTTTTAGAGTAATGGCTTAAACAAAGAACAAAAGGAAATTGTTATGAAACAGCCTTTTATCCCAGGCAAAGGTCGCATTATGAGGTTTTTAATTTTGTCAGCTTCTGTTATACTCTGCCTTGCTAGTGGAACATGAGAAGTGCTTTTACCCCCAATAAAGCCAGTTATTATAAAAACAGCCATTAAAGCTTCAAATTAAAATGTTTGATTTTAAAACAGGTTACTTAGCTTTCAGAGCCCTCTAATTAGCATGTTGTACATTGTTGTGCAGAAAAGAAGACTAAAATGCTAATGACCTACCGCCAGGTGAACACACTGCTGTGCAAAATAATAAGGACCTTTCCAAGTAATATGATGAATTAACCAAGTACAGATCCCCCATGCAGCCACACCCCTTCTCTGAATACAGGTCCAGATGAATGCAGGGCCATAACTGTTAAGATGTGTTCAGTAATGCCCTGCCTCAGTCTAGGAGCCTCTGATTCTCAGCCAGCTACTTTTTATATATTCATTAAAAAGCAGACTTCTTTCTACCACAAAAGAAAGTGAATGAAATAGCAATACTATATAGAGAGTCCGAAAATAGAAAAGACAATAGTCATTTGATTTCAAAGCACAAAGAATTAAAGTACCATGCCCCTAACAAAACTACCTCTTTGCTCTTTTCATCCAATCTTTCTCTGACTCTAATATGTTGCACTTGCAGAGTATAAATGGAGTTAAGATTTTAAAGCTCAGTCTTCAATCACAACATTTATTTTTATACTATGTTGTCTTTAACTGGCTCAAAGAAAATCCAGTTTCCCTTTTCCTAACCTCATTCTTCCCCTCTATTTTACTGACTCCACCCAGCACCACTGTTCCCTAGTCAAAATTTGTTCTTGACAATGGATATATCGGCATTTGTGTTTCTTACCATATGAATTTAACTCAATTACTTTCACTACTTCCATTTTCTGCCTTGCCTTTCTTGATGGACTGAATGATTCTGTGCCCTGTAAGGCTAACATACGTTTGTTGAATATATAGACTAGGTGGGGAGTTATCTCCAGAGTTCCTAAAATCAACCCACAAAGAAAACATCTTCCACTTTGAGTCAAATCTCACTCAAGTATCACTGAGTGGTTGGATCTAGGAATTTCCTGAAATCAATGTGAAATGTATATTGTTTTTGGAACAACAAGAAATCACTCAGGATCATCTGTGACATCTGCCCATTTGAGTCTTTTTAAAAAGAGGTTACAGGGACTTCCCTGGTGGTGCAGTGGTTGAGAGTCTGCCTGCCAATGCAGGGGACACGGGTTCGTGCCCCGGTCGGGGAAGATCCCACATGCTGCAGAGCGGCTGGGCCCGTGAGCCATGGCCGCTGAGCCTGTGTGTCCAGAGGCTGTGCTCTGCAACGGGAGAGACCACAACGGTGAGAGGCCCGCGTACAGCAAAAAAAAAAAAAAAATAGGTTACCTGAGGTTGTTTCAATTATCTATGGCCACAAGAATGCTGCGGGTTCAAGCACCCCAAAGCTCAGTGGCTTAAAACAATAAGCATCTAATTAGTTCATACGTTTGCAGGTCAGCTGGGTGCTTCTTCTGGCTTTAACTGAGGCCACCAACATGTCTTATGGTTGGCTGGCTTTTGGCTGATCTAGGATGGCCTTGGATAGGACAGCTAGAGTAATTCGACTCTGCACCATATATCTCATCCTCTGGCATACTAGCCCAGGCTTGTTCTTCTCATGGTGACAGAAAAGGACAAGAGTGTGAACAGAAATGCACAAGTGCTTTTACAAGCCTCTACTTGTGTCACATTTGCTAACATCCCATTGGCCAAAGCAAGTTAAATGATGGATCCCAGAGGCAAGAGGTGAGACAGAATGCCCTATCCAGAGTGGGACGGGCACTCTAGAGTTTCATGGCAAAGGTCATAGATATAAGGAAGGATGAAGAAGAAATGGGGCCTTTAAGGCAATCAGTATTAGCAAAGAAGTCGAGGTCATTTTGATGATTCCCAAAGTAGTAGAAGTTTCTGTTTTGTTCCATTTTAACTAATTTAGTCTAGATGGCTACTCAAAATTGATCTCATTTTTATTTCAATAAGTGACAAAAACTTTTTAAAGCAAAACAATTGACAAACAACCCCACCCCACTTATTTCCATTGATTTACAATTTAAAAACTACAACTATAAAGCTAATTCTAAAACATGACCTTGGGACGTCCCTGGTGGTCCAGTGGTAGACAATCTGACTTACAATGAAGAGGACACGGGTTTGATCCCACATGCTGCAGGGCAATTAAGCCTGCATGCCACAACTACTGAGCTCACACGCCTCAATGAGAGAGCCTGCGTGCCACAAACTACAGAGCCCACGCGCTCTGGAACCCACGTGCCACAACTAGAGAAGAGGCAAACCCGCATGTCACAACTAGAGAGAAGCCCGCGCGCTGCAACGAAAAAGTTCCCGCACGCCTCAAAGAAGATTCCACGTGCCGCAACTAAGACACGATGCAGCCAAAAATAAAATAAATAAATCTTGGGACTTCCCTGGTGGCACAGTGGTCAAGAATCCAGCTGCCAATGAAAGGGACACGGGATCGATCCCTGATTCAGGAAGATCCCACATGCCACAGAGCAACTAATCCCATGCGCCACAACTACTGAGCCTGCACTCTAGAGCCTGCAAGCCACAACTACTGAGCCTGTGTGTCACAACTACTGAAGCCCGTGCGCCTAGAGCCCATGCTCCGCGAGCCCGTGCCCCGCAACAAGAGAAGCCACCACAGTGAGAAGCACATGCACTGCAATGAAGAGTAGCCCTCACTCGCTGCAACTAGAGAAAGCCTGCGTGCAGCAACGAAGACCCAGTGCAGCCAAAAATAAATAAATAAAACGAATTTATAAAAAAAAAAATAAATCTTTAAAAAAATAAAAATAATAATACATGACTTTTACAAGTTCACCATTTATTTTTGTTTACTAACTTGCTGTGACTCAGTTATTCCTTGATAAAAAGTTTCAAAACTACAAACCTTTGTATCTCAGAAGCCTCACTTCCATCCAGAGAAGCAGCTAAGTCTGAATCTAATGGATGCTGTATCCAGAATTTTCTTCATCACTATATGTCAGAAAGTATAGACAGTTCCATTTCACAGAATACCAGCATACAGTATATCAGAGTCCTTCACCACAGAAGACATAGTCACAATAGCAGTGTTTTTTAAAAACTTGTTTTTCCTTAAGCCGGGCCCTTAGCACTCATATCCCTATTGTTTTTCTAATATCTCTGACTGTGAAAAAGGAAAGCAAAGAAAATCTTTGCTGTCACAGGGCTATATGACAGAGCATGTCCTAGAATAAGATAATTAAGAAGCTAATTTTAAACTCTACAAATTCTCTGTTTCTGACCATATGAAGCAAAAGATCAATGAGGAAAAGTATTCATGGTGGCTGCACAGATTTCCCAGAGTTAATCTGTCAGGGGCCCTACACATAGTTCTAGGGAGATACCTAGAGCCAGTTACCAGTCTTTCCACTCAGAAACTCTCATCCATTAGGAGTAGGAGTGATTACCGGACAGAATTCCTAACCCCTGTGGCAAGGGAAATACTATCCTATATAGTACCACTCAACAATTATCCCTGTGAGCAATTAAAATAACCAGTGAAGTGGGTCTCCAAAAGGAGCCTTCAGCCATTCCTTCATTTGAGCCAGCACTGACAATGAGTGCTGCCAAAGCTGGCACAAACACCCCAAAGAACAAGAAAGAAAGGCCAGCAAAGCTCAATCTTGCATCTAAAGATATTAAAAAGGAAACTAAATGACATGGAGAAAACTAGCCTAAGAATTACCCAATTAATGAAGAACAGAAAAAAAATAGCACAATAAAATGCTTTTTAAGTCCCTTTTACTTTTCCACATTCCTTTATAGCTTATTTCAGTAATAATTTTGTTTAAGAGTGATGCCCTAAATTATGGTTTGCCTTTATAAACAAGGATGATACCTGGCAAGAATGCAGTTTGCACTGGTTCTGTAATGTTTTGATCAACCAAATCTTCTCACCTGGTCTTCAGCAAGTATCAATCATTAGAGCAGTGATCCAAGGCCATGGAACAGAGCAAAGCTAATAAGCCCATATAAGAATCAAGACAAGCACTGTGCTTTCATTAACACTGGGTTCTAAATAAACAATAGGCCCAAGTTCAGAGAGCTGTACTAATCCTTCTCAATAGAAGTAGCTTCAGTTTAACTCAAAAGTTCCTTTTAAAGTCTCTTTGCTTTGACAGAAAGACAAAAAGAAAGAGAAACGAAAGCACCTGGATATCAGAAAAGGAAAGGGCCTTAGAGAACAAGGATGAAAAAGCAAAGCTCGAACTCCTTAAGAGCACGATCTTTGAATATCTAGTACGTGGTACACAGTAGGTGCTCAAAAGCTCTGTGTTTAATTAAACTGTGATACATTTAGAAGAATAGTTACGGACAGAAGAAAGTAAGCACCTCTGTTGTAAGAAACTGCATCGGTAGTCACACCAGATATTCATGAAGCCCAAACTTAAGAGTTTCTAACATTTGGTTGAACTATTTTTATAGGATAAAATGAGATGAAACGTAGCTCAAATTATGTGTGGAGCCACATCTAACTTCTCAGACTTTTTTATAGAGATAAAAATCTTACTAAAATTAATGCCAAGGAGAAACCTGGAGGAAGAACAATGTCATTAATGGCTTAATGCAACCAATGGGTAATTGTGGAGCCTGAAAGAGAAGCTCTATCACTTTGCCTTTTAAAGGGCATTAGGGACATAAACAGCTAAAAACCCTCCCCGCCAAAAAACAGCTATCTTAGGCTGATGTTTCAAAATATTTTAAGGATAAAAATATTTTTCCTCCTAGTTAGAATTTAAACTTAAATGTCTCTAGGGGAGGTAACACCATGATTTCATTTCACATGAAGATGTATATGACGTCCAACTCATTTTATAAAGCCAGAATATCCCTGGTTCCCAAACAAAATAAAGATATTATAAAAAGGGGAAAATTAAAGACATCTTGTTTATGAACACAAATGAAAGACTCCATTAAATATTAATCTATACTGTAAATGAAAATCCATCAAGAATAAGTAGGGGTTTTTTTTGTTTTTGTGGTACGCGGACCTCTCACTGTTGTGGCCTCTCCCGTTGCGGAGCACAGGCTCCGGACGCGCAGGCTCAGCGACCATGGCTCACTGGCCCAGCCGCTCTGCGGCACGTGGGATCCTCTCAGACCGGGGCACGAACCCGTGTCCCCTGCATCGGCAGGCGGACTCTCAACCACTGCACCACCAGAGAAGCCCAAGAATAAGTAGGTTTTAATCCTCATAATGCTAGATGGTTCAGAAAATCTGCCAATAACACCACATATTCACAGATTAAAGAAGAAAAATTCTACGAACATCTCAGTAGATGCCAGAGATGCAGCAGAAACCTACAGAAAACTTCATAGTTATTGGTGAGATGTTATGATGCATTCCCACAAAAGACAGAAAGGATGCCTTCCCTCAGTAAGAGCTTCAGGCTAACTTTGAATGCAGTATCTCAAGACCAGGAGGAAGACTAATGGCAGTTCTTACACAAAGAAGGTAAGACACATCAGGGCTTCCCTAAGTGTCTGTATGGGTCGTGGTAAGCTCTTTGTGGTGGGAAATCGTTTATTATATAACATTAAATGAAAAACAAAGAACACAGAATGACATCTATGCTCTGATTACAGTTATGTTAAATTATTGTCTTAATATGGATGAGGACTGAAAATAAGCAGATACAAATAAAAACAGATGACAAATTGTAATTGTGTATGAGACCTTACCTTTTATCCTTGTTGTTTTAACATAAATGTGATTTTTAAATTTAACCAAATAATAATAATAATAATAATGAAGGTGTACGTGACCACTACAGTATACTATCCTGTGAGCAGGTTTGGGTAGGGGAAATAAATAGACAATGAGTGACTGAAAAGAAAGAGAGATCACCATATAGAAAGTTTATAATAAGAAAAAAGGAATGGCTATTAGAAACAGGATCTTCCTGGAAATTTTATCCATTTTAAATTTTATTTGGTATGGGTTGCAAACTTGGAGGTCATTAGAGGAAAGGGGAAATCCTACATAATGACAGATAATAAAACTTCAAAATCCACTACCTCTGAGAAATCCACTCATATAACTAAGTGCACATGCCATTCCAAATATGCTATTGTCAGCATAAACTCTTAAAGGTTAAAGCTTCTACAACTTTGGCTTGATCTTAAAATGGTTCTAATGAAGGCCTTACTCTCATGAACTAGTTAGCATCCTAACTTCTGAACATGATAATTTCCTAATGAGAAAATCAATACCCAAGGGACTTAGATCTGAGGCTTTTAAATCTGAGGGACACATCTGTAATCTATAAGAATTAGGGAGAAAACAGTGCCAAATTAAGACCTTGGCACTTAAGTTTTGTCAGGTAGAAAGACCAAATTTGATTGCGAATATGCATCCTTGAGTGGCAGGGGGAAAAAAAGACCAAGAATCTTATTTTAATGGGTTTTTTTTTTCCTAAGGAATAAAATCATACTATAAAATGGTCCAGCATGTTTCTAAGAGAGATGATCAAATATCAAACTACTCTTTACATACCTATTTCAAACAATGTGAAAGACAGGTAAAGTGGAGACCTCCTAAAGGGCTATGTAACAAATATAAATTTAAAACGTTGCCCATTTAAATGTGATTTACCAAAGCCAAATAGAATTCGCATAACTATATTTGGAGGATAAATTTTCTTCCAAATTCAGATTATTTTTTTCTAAGAAAACAGCAAAATTTGTACAATATCCATTTCTGTTTTGTGATTTCCAAACAAGTGAGAAGATCTCTAATTTGGAGTAAATCCATTAAAGTTGATCTTAAATAGAATTATATATTAAGGAATAGGATTAACATATGAAAATGTAACAAGCAGAGGATATTTCTTCAGAGCATAGGTAAAGTACTCGCTCCAACTCCTGCCCAAGTTCTGCATCTAACTGCAATAGACAAGTGAATATTTAAAATATAAACAAATTTCAACTTCCTTTATTTAGGAAAAAGCAAAACTATTTTTTAGCCTATAAAAAAGTCCATAAACTTATTCTATTTTCAAAACAATATAAACTTAAAGTCTGGAACTTATCTAGCTATACCATTTCATTTGCACTTTATTCTTTGACAATACTAAAATTATTTCAGTACAAACTATTCGTGTTTAAACGACTTTCATCATATCACCCATGCTCGTTCACACTCATGGAAGTTAAAGTGAAATAAATAAAGTGCACATATTGGATGAGACAATGGATATCAAAATATTTCTCCAAATCACATATATCTGTCTAACATATGAGTTGTGTGTCAGTTGTGCAATTCTGGTTTTATTTCTTAGAACACTTTTAGTTGTGATAAAAACCAACTCGAACTAGCGATACCAAAATAATTTATTGGCTCTACCTGAGAGTCCTGGCTTCTGACACAGCTGGATTCAGTGCTATGATGATGTAATTAGGAGTTGGTCTCCATTTTTCAGGCAGGTTCTCCCCCTTCAAGGGCAAAGATGACTATCAGAAACCCCAAGTTAGCAATCACAGTAAAATGACTCTGGTTGCTTCCCAGTAATTCCAGAAAAGACCCCAGATTAAGTCTCACTGGCGTGGCTTGGCTAACATGCTTATTTCTGAACAAATCGCTGTGGTCAGGCATATGGAATGCCCGCTCCCTATGACTTGGGAAGGTAATGGCAGCTTTACCCCAACCATATTTACCAAAAGTGAAATAAAGTTGTTCCCTAAAAGAAAATAAGAGTGATTTTATCAGGAAAAAAAAATGCTGGACAGGGAATGCAGTAAACAGTCTATCTATAATTCACGAGTTTCTTTTTCTAATAATTATTACAGGGAGGTAACTCCAGGAAAAAAAATTAAAAACTGCAAACTCTTCATTGTAATAGTAGTTGCACAGCCAAGATTTCTTTGAATTGTTTCTAGCAGTCCCAAAAAAGGAACAAAAACTATGATTCTAGCCATTCTTAAGACAAGTGAGAAAAAAAGAATTTTTCTTTTGATAACTTTAGTTCCATTCCCTCACTTCAGAGCCAGCTATCCCAAAGTACTCTTCCTATCCTTTTTTCTATCCTTAGCTATTGTTAAGTTTAAATTCTTAGAACACTTGCAAAGATTTATAGAGGCCTATCTTCAGCTACTGTCTCTAAAAGTTTCTATTCATGGGTCCCCAAGCACTACAAACACTGCTTTGGAGCCCAGGTATAAACATGTTTCTTTATGAGGTCAAGTAAACAAACACCTTTATTTTAAACGTAGGTCCCATATAACTTAACTCATTTATTGTAATTTTTATTTGAAAAGATGTCTACATTTTAAAATGCATGTGCTACAAAAGAACAGCATATTAAACTATTATTGTCCATTTGTATCTTGGGTTGAATTTTATCATCGAATGCTTTCATGAAAGAAGGATTTTATATGAGAAAACGGAAGGAAAGCATAAATGCACAGAAAGCCTGGAGAGAATGGAAGGGCAAAGAGTGGCTGAAGCATCAAAGGCAATATTCATTGAAGTCAAATTCATTCACACATTCATTTTATGCATATGTTTAGATCACAGATTATGAGCAAACTACTGTACTGGCGATGATACAAAGAAACATGGCATAGTCCCCACTCCAAAATGGGACAGAAGAAACATGGGCAGCAATGGTGAGGGTGACGCGTCAGTTCTTTCCCTACCCCATCACATGCTCCAGAGTTTGCTCAGGGTCTGACAATAAATAACTAACTTCACATTTTTTAATGTTTTATTCAGCTCATTTGCAAAGTCAAGAAACTACTTCTTCCCTAACTCTCAGGATAACATGGAAGCAGTAAAAGGAATCAACACATATAAGAGAAGCTAAATGTAAGAAGAGCAATGCATATTAGGTAATTTATGAAAAGGATTGAGAGTGTGGAGATTTTGAGAATTTTTAATTAACTCAATAATTATATACTGAGTGCTTATTGAATAGTAGGTACTATATGGTCATGTAAGTTATTTAAGATGGATTTGACTTCATATCCTTACCCTAAAAACCCACTTTTTTTTTCTTACATCTTTATTGGAGTATAATTGCTTTACAACCACTTTTTTTTTTAATATTTTTATTTACTTATTTATTTGGTTACACCAGGTCTTAGTGGTGGCAGGCGGGCTCCTTAGTTGTGGCACGTGAACTCTTAGTTGCGGCATGCACGTGGGATCTAGTTCCCTGATCAGAGATCGAACCTGGGCCCCCTGCATTGGGAGCACAGAGTCTTATCCATTGCACCACCAGGGAAGTCCTTTTACAACCACTTTTGATCAGAAGCTAAGGAGTGTCCACAGAAACTACTAAAATGACAAATTGTGAAAAGTACAAAAAGAGAAATGCAAAATACTATGGGAGTTCAAATGAAGTGAGATCAGAGAAGACTACAGGAATGGGGCCTTAAAAGATGGAAAGAAATCCTACAGGTAAGTATGTTTGTTAGAAATATTTCACATAGAGGGAATGGTATGAAATATAATATTCATACAAAAAATATATATGAAATATAAATTTCATACAGAAAAATACAAACTGCTTCTATACCGATCAGTTCAAAAGTATCCAGATAATTTTAGATGAAGATATCCTATTCATACAAGCTATCTTTTAATAACCTACCTTTTTAATACATTGTATTATTAAAATTAAAAGATCTTGAGAGTTATAAATAATGCATGCTAGAATACTTTGGCAGTCATCATGTTCACAATGTAAAGAGAATGAGACTCTTCATGTACTATCTGTGTCAGGCATTATATGCCAAAGATACCCAAGATACATGCTCAATTTCTTATTATTTACTTTTTAGCAAATGAGCAATAAAATATGAAATGAGCCTCCCACACCTAATAGGAAGTACATTTTAATATTTGAGAGGCCAGACTTGTAAATTACCTTCCTAATTGGGCAAGTAAAATCTTTATCTCTTCACCATAAAAAACAATTGGGCCTTTGTTATCTTGTGGCCAGCAAATAAAATACATACCATTTGCACAAATGCACCATTAACTACACAGGCAGAATAAATGATTGATCATGAGGGATACCAGCAAACCTCAAGATTATCTGGCAATATAAATGGCATGGCATTGGGCAAAATAATAGTAAAGAGAACCTAGGAAAAAATAATGTCTCCTGACAATATAAATTCCTGAGTTAAAAGAGTAAAGGCCTGAGGAATACAAATGGGATTTTGGGATAGTCCCTTGATTTTAAATATAAAGTTTAGCACATGTGACTTCCCAAGGGATTTTCCCCAGTATGTAGCTATTTAAAGAATACATACTCACTCCACTTGCCTACCTCTTCCTGCAGTGAACATGATCACAAACTTCTTCCATTAAGTTGTTAGCACAATCGTTAGTTAAAGCAGAACTAGAGACACTCCGTCATGTGTAATGTGGTCAGCTTGAAAAATCCACCTTCACATTTAGAACCAAGTGCAGACTAGAATTCATAAGCAGACTTTAATAGAAAGAAAATGTATGTCCAGAAAAAGAGACTCTTACCAAGCTTCCTGCAGACTGACATGCCAACTTTTCCCACTGGTCAGCCTTATGTTTCTAGCATTATTCCTTAGCAAAGGAAGTATAAAACTACAGGTAGGTAGAGAATTTTCCAAGATATCTTCTAATCTCTCTGGTATTATAAAAATATTTTATTCAGCATCCAAGGCAGTTTTCCAAGCATGACATTTTAGAGGATCTCATTGCCTTCCAAAATATCAAATTTGGAAACCTGAATGCTACCTGACAATTCTTGGAAACAATTGATGGCTAATTTGTCCAGCTAGAAAAGTAAAAATATGTCCAAAATTTTTCAAATTATGGACCCCTCATTTCTACATGTTTCCAGTTAAACCCAGAATTTGAGCTTCAAGTCCACAACACCAAATCGTTCCCAACTGCATCTTTCAAGAACTTTATACCCTTCTTCTCTTGTCAAAATTTCTATATTCTCACTGATCTACTCAATTACTCATTTAATAAATATTTATTGTATGTTTATTATCTATCTGCCAAGCACTGCAAGCGACAAGGAACCAGAGGTATTTTTTTTCTTTGGGGGCTATGGAATTCGTGACAGAACAGTAGGGTCCCAGAGAGCCACTAACCAAGTACTCTAAATCTGAGCTAGTAAGTGGATGGGCAGGGTGGGAGACACGGAGACAAAGATGTTATAGAAACAATGCCTTCTGCCTCTCACTCTGAACCATAGAATGAAGCGTCAGAACCACTTATGTAAATTTGATGACCCATATGGTGTTCTTGATACTGGACCAAATCACCTACTCTAAATAAAGCAAGACTTGCTGGGAAAGCTGAAGCATTGTTCTGCTTGAAGAGAGGAAGTGAGCTGCTTTTGATGAGAAGGAGCTAAGTAATAAGACACAGAACTGAAAAATCCAAATGTGCTTTTAAAAAAATCTACATATTGGCTCTTTAAGGCTAACAATGACTAATTGATGAGAAAGCTAATGGCAAAATATTTACTTTGGGTTCCATCCAGGATGTATGCATTGCTTCCTAGCACATCCACACTCCTGGCCCATCCCATCACCAGTGGCATATTGTGTTCCCTATCTGAAAGACCCAGACACAGGGCTAGAATGTGACTAATTCAGCAAATATCCACAACTACTATGGAGGTAGTAAGTAGGAAAGAGGTCAGAAAGATCCTTGGCAGGCATTTACAATCGCCAGCCAGTTCAGGCTTCTGCCTAACAGATGATGCCACAGTTTGGGGGATTTAAAAGGATTCTCTTCTCCAAGAGGACTAAAGTCTACACTAAAAATAGAGAGAGATGGAATAGGATAAGAACCAAAAATACAGTAGAAGGAAGAAGGATGAGGAAAATATTTTACTACAAATTTTCAGCAACTTAATTTGGAGGAAAAAAAAAAGATTCTGTTTTAGAAAACACTTCTAATTCTCATATCTGAATATATTTCTTATTTTTAAAAATTTAAATGCCCCAACCACTTTTATAAGATAGACATAAGTACACCCACAAAGCACAATCCCCTAAGCTTATGCAGATACTAGTACAAAGAAATTGCCAAAAATTTGAATGTGTTTTCAATTTTTTAATTCAAAGTGACCTCTACTTTTAATTCTCTTGGTTTATATAATTTTTAAGTGCTTTGCCCATTATAAATTATTTCTCTTAGTTTATTCTGCAATAAGCACTCACTCACTGGGTAAAACATTTTGAAATGTTCTCTAAACAAACTGAAATTCCTGATGCCACAGCTTTAAAACGTATGATGAAATTATGAAAAAAAAAATGTGCATTTCCTGGAATATTCATCCAGTTGGTCCTTGCACATCCTTCTATGCTTGTAAATGCTGAGAATCTTTCATTTGTATGTTACAGTCACAGGTATCTAAAAATGTATTTTGCCCTCCCCTTACACCATCATATCCTAGTAAAGCTATTAAAACTGATGCCCAAAAGATAGGGATCATGCCAATGAGAACAAAAGAGATTTGATTTCAAATACTCCTGAAGTAGAAAGTATTTCTCTACCTCCTTCAAATCAAAATCCACAAAATAAATAATTCTAAACAAGTGATGTGGTAGTTATCATTAATTTATTTTCCTCTGCTTTCTAACACAATAAGAAGCAAAAATAGCCTAGGATCCAAATGCACCGTAAGAGGAGACTGGAGAATTTAAGATCAAGAATTACGATCTTGAGAACCTGGAACTGCTACTCAGGCAATGGTAGCACCACAAGGTAACTGTAAACTTAAAACAAATACTAACGAATGTTTCCACCATCAAGGCAGAATATAACAATTAGTGTTAAGAAAAGTGCATCAGGAATAAGAGAAATGGGAAGAAGTGACAAATGTCTTGCCTGAAGCTGACTTGAATCTGGCAGGCTTCCTCACATATTCCTAATAGCATTCAGTGGGCCACATATCCTTGGCTCTCTCTCATCTATTACTTTAGGATAAAAAAACAAACACTGGTAGACAAAAAGCGTGTATTGCAGGTTAGGGAAGAAGGAGACCTGGATGCCAGGCTTCAAAGAGTTAAGCCCAGGCACCTTCAACTAATATGGAAAGTTAAACAGAAATATTTTACAAGCTGGCACCCGCTCACATAATGAGATGCATTGTCAGTCCTCACTAAGTGAAATATTTGTGTTGCCATGCAGCTAAACAAATGCCTTTTTTCACTTTCACTTAAGACAGCCTCCCACTTCTATTTCTCTAAACAGTAGAGGCAGGCCTAGCTGGGTAACATGTGTAGTCTGGACAGCATGTTTCCTGCCACCCCACAAAAGGAGTATTTATATTAACATTCCAGATTCATGGGGAATTATAGAAACTTCACACATTAAAGCCAATGTAAAATTTCTGCTACTTTAATATCTCCACTTTTCATTCAATGCAACTTGGCACAGAGTGAAATAATACAGTAGCATTAAAATCACTAAACATTCAAGAGTGTGGCAACATTTTTTTCACGTCATTTGCACATTACTATTCATAATGCTATGGCAATCTCCTATATAAAATAGGATGAATTCAAAAGTATGATTATCAAATTTATGGTGTGTGCTCACCACACCACACATTATGGTTTTGCAGCTTATTTGCCCTGAAGTAACAAAGATTTGCATAGAGTTTAAATGAGTATCGTCTATACAAACTATAGTTAAAATATTATTACAGTTATATGCTTTTCTATATAAACCAGTAAAAAAAAGTCATATTTCGTTCTTCTTTAGGGCAGTATTTTATTACAATTAAATGAAAAGCTTAGCTCTGCTATTTCTCTGAAAACAAAGTCAAGACCAAAAGAGACAAGGTTCAAGAATTAGACCTGAAAACCATAGTGAGAAATTGTTAAAATAAAAAATTGTAAAGCCTAATTAAAGCCTAACTCAAAGCCTAACTAAATATCTTGCTTTATCTCTAGAATAAGAGTACTGTTTCTCTGAAAAGAAAATTTTAAAAAACCTTCCCAAGTAACTAACATCTACACAATAATGATGAAAAAAGCAATAGTTGAATTTTTCTTGTTATTAAACTGCTATTTGGGGCAATCTGATATTTTAAACCTCATTTCCAGACCCTCTCCCAGACTTACTATCAGTACCATAGTAATAGCTGATCTCTAGCTGCCTAATTCAACATCGGGCTCCCCCAAATCTTGTAAGTGGTTTTCACATAGTTCAAAGGCAGAGAGTATCCCAAAGAGATATTCTCTTTTGGTTTGAGAAGCATTTTTCCATTAGAGAAAAAAAGTGACAGAATGGATCTCTAAATTTTTTCTGAGATTTCTCAAGGTGAATCAAACTCAAGAGTAATTCTCCAATTGTTTTTAAACATGATTTGGGAAATAACATATTCTATCTTGAATAATTGACAGTTGTCACAAAGGTAATTGTTCTCTTCTTACTCTGATGTTTTTAGGCTCTCGCTCTAGTGAAAAGTTAAACCATGCTCAAACAACAACAACAACAAAAAAAGCAAGACAAAAGAATTTTGGAAGGAAGGAAGGGAGGGAGGGAGGAAAAAAGAGGAAATTAATTATTTTACCCCATGGTGAATATAAATTGAGGAAAAGGTCAAAAAAATGACTAAGACTGATATGCTACAATTATTAAGATTTTTAAAGGAAGGCTTTTTTTTCTTTTAGTCTAATTCAGGATTGCATTTGCTTTCCATGAGTATTTGAGAAAAACTTTGTAAACCCTTCCACTTGAAACAGCAGCAGCAAACTACATTTTCCAAAGGGAAGTCTAAAATAAATGAAAATGTGTATTCCTTTCCATTCTCATAAAATTTCAACACTGAAGTTGACATCTAAAGATGAATTGTTTCTGTGGCAAAGGGGTATGTTCAATGCAACTCCCCAGATATATGCAAGTACATCTTGGCAGAACTGTCTAGTCTAGTGTTAACCTCATCTAGTGAAAGACAGCTGGGGAAAGGAGGTAGATAAAAGCAAGATTGTGATTCTAGAAGATTTCTCACAAATTAGTTTTTTTTTTTTTTTAATTATCTCTCTTCAGTGTTAGGACTCCCTGTATTAATATAACTAAGTTGGGTGAAAAATTAATTTTTGTATTGCATTTTTGAACCTCTCCAGAATATGAGAAAAAGTCCAGTGCTTATTAAGAGGTAATTAGTCCTTTGGGTCAATGACTGCTCAGAAGACTGCATGTTTGACTTATCCCATACCTACATCATGGTTATTTATCAAAGGTGTCCATAAATGAAAAAGACAAAACAGACCAAGGACAGTGTGTCTTTCAAGCACAAAAGCACTTAGCAGATTCCTGGGCCTCCAAGGCCTAGCAGATTTAACCAAGACTTTTCACACAATCAGGTGAAGAGGGTCAGGCTAGTCAGCAGATGTCCTATTCAGATAACAAAGAGAATATTTTAGTGACAATGTGAGAAAAAAACAAAACACAGCAAAATGGATACAAACCCATGAACCATGTCTCCCTTTTTGCTCTGCAGAACTCAACCTCAAGTCTAACAAGGACATTATCTATATCCTTGAGCAAATATGAAGACAAATGTACATATTTAGCAACAAGTACACCAAAATAAAATATTTAGAGGAAATCAGCATATTATTTTTAAGTAAGATAACGTATCTGAACTCTTGATAAAGATTTAAGAAAAATACAATGAATATATGTTGGTATTCTAGTCTCATAGAAGGAAAAAAAGGAAATGGAAAGATTTTTGCAATATTGCTGGACAATTTATCCTTAATTTCATTTCTAACTTAACATTAATATCTATCTAGCAAGTCTAATTTAATTACATAAGATATAGAGAATGTATAAACAAGAGATAGTTATTAATATTCTAGGCTGTTTTATTTCATATCCCTGAAGAGGTCAAAGTACTGTCCTGTTAACAAAACTAACTTCAGCGTTCGGCAAAATCACTTCAGTTCCTATATATGATCCTTCATGATGCCCAATTCCTCAACTAAATATATTAGAAAGCCATAATAATGATGAAGAGAACCCCATAATACTAAAGAAACCAAGTTGGAGTGTGGTTTTGACCTGGAATGATGGGGGAAATGACTGTTCCTGTTCTTTTCAGGAGTCAAGTTTAAAGAAAGAAGAATAGTTTTCAGTTATCTTAGGTCACATTTCAACTAAAAAAAAAAAAAAGCTGTAAGTGAAGAAACTTTGCAAAGGCACTGTTAAGTTATTGGAGTGGAAGCACTGTGGGGATTAGTTAGACCAGTTTAGACATTATCCAACTTACTTTCCAACCATCTGCATCAAATATGCTTCATTAAAACAGAACCATATGGAAAATAAGCTAGCAATTAACACAGCTTCTGCACGTGCCTCTAATACAGTAGATTTCAAACTTTTACTGAAACTGACTAAACTACTTCCATGTTGCTGCCATGCAGGACTTGGCAGCAGTCCCTAGACTTGCCTCATCCTCCACACCAGGCCATTTCATGATATTGCTGAGTTACTGAAATAGGCACATATGAAAAACATCAAGTATTTTGTCACTTTTCTTGCAGCTGGTATCAGCCATTAAAACAAACCCAGGTACATTGAAACAATCAGGCTCTCAAATGACAACTAATACTACATGTACCCTGGCATAGGGTTTAACTCTCTAAGGGAAAGGCACCTAAGACGAAAGGTTCCACCAACTCCCCAAGCCATGCTACCAAGAAAGGCTACATCTTCCCTGGGAAGGCTCTTTTTTCTAAGTTACTCATTCATAGCATGTATCATTTTCTGCTGCTACCACTCTAATCCAAGCCATTACCATCTCTCATCTGAACACCTTTGTACTAGTCTCCTAACTAGTATCTCTGCTTCCATACCTGCTTTTCTAGCCTATTCTCATAGCAGAGGGATTCTTTTAACAATGGAAATCATCTTGCTTCTCTTTTAAACCCTCCAATGGCTTCCCATTTCACTTAGATAAAAGCCAGAATCTTCACCATGGTCTAGAGGCCACCAACAATCTCCCTAGTATTATCTCCAACTTCCCTTTTACTCACTCACTTGGATCTAGTCACACTATTGGTAGCAACTTTTCTTTGAACAGTCAAGTACCTCCCACTTAAAGGCCTTTCTGCACATTTTTTCCCTCTGCCTGAAAGTTCTTCCCCCAATAATTTGCATAGCTTGCTCCCTCACCTTATTTAGGTTTCTGATCAAATGTCTCCACATCAGAGAAGCCTTTTCTGACAACCCTATATAAAATAGCATCTCATCACTCTCAATAAATATTGAGTAAATGAATGAATGAAAGCAAACAACTAGAAACAAGATCCTTGAAAGCAGTTATATAGAGTTAAACAGTCAGAACAAAAGATCAGGACAAAGCTAGAAAAGAAGACGTGGGGCATACTGACTGTATTCTGTTTCCCAGGAAACAGACTTGCTAAGTCAAGGCAATATGCAATGCAAGAAAATTTCCAGGCCCAGGATGTAGTGAAAGCTGCTGTGGAAGTTAACCAGCCAGTTTTAGAGTCAGAGCCTTCTTTTTCTCCTCTCTTTTTACCTATTCTAGTTTATAGCAAAAAAATTTTAACCACTTAGTCTGTTCTTTCTGAGTTCTATTTCCCCTTCCATAATGTTTTTTCTTCATCCCCCCCCTTCCCACCCCCTCGAACTGCACTGGCTAAAGGCTTGGTCCCTTATCAAAACCTTCTCTAAGAAACAATCTGAGCTTTAATTTGCATCTGAGTATACAGGATGTGGTTAAGAACGTGGACTTTGGAGTTAGATGCACTTTGATTCTAATTCATTCTCTCATTCATTCATTCAGCAAGTATTTACTGAGCATCTACCAAGTGCCAGGCACTGTTCTAGTTGTTGAGCATACAGCTTCAAACAAAATAAAGTTTCTGCCCTCACTCAACCTATATTCTGGTGGGAGTGGTAATGGGGATGGGGAGAGAGACTGTAATAAATAAACTCTGCTGTTTCTTAGTAATCTGATCCTGGGCAAGTCACTTCACTTCTCTAAGCTCCAATTTCCTCAACTGTAAAATGGAAACAATAAAACTACTTAAGACTATTTTGAGAAATAAAATAATTTGCATAAATGTTAGCTCTCTCAGCTCTGGCCTCACAGGCAATCTTCCAGTTCCTGGAATACAACATGCACCCTCCAACCACCTGACCTTTGCATATGCTCTTTCCTTTGACTAAAATATTTTACTTCATCCCCCCCAAACCCAGCCCTTTTATTTATTTTTTTAAATTTTTATTGAAATATAGTTGATTTACAATGTTGTGTTAGCTTCAGGTATACAGCAAAGTGATTCAGTTACACATATATATAAACATATATGTTCTTTTTTAACATTCTCTTCCATTGTCCTCCCTTCCCCTTTGGTAACCATAAATTTGTTTTCTATGTCTGTAAGTTTATTTCTGTTTTTTTGTTTTGTTTTGTTTTGTTTTAAAGGAATTTTGCCTTTTTTAAATTTTATTTATTTATTTATTTATTTATGGCTGTGTTGGCTCTTCGTTTCTGTGTGTGGGCTTTCTCTAGTTGCAGCAAGTGGGGGCCACTCCTCATCGCAGTGCGTGGGCCTCTCACTATCGCGGCCTCTCTTGCTGCAGAGCACAGGCTCCAGATGCGCAGGCTCAGTAATTGTGGCTCACGGGGCTAGTTGCTCCATGGCATGTGGGATCCTCCCAGACCAGGGCTCGAACCCGTGTCCCCTGCATTGGCAGGCAGATTCTCAACCACTGCGCCACCAGGGAAGCCCCTATTTCTGTTTTGTAAGTAAGTTCATTTGTATCATTTTTGTAGATTCCACATATAAATGATATCATATGATATTTGTCTTTCTCTGTCTGGCTTAATTCACTTAGTATGATCATCTCTAGGCCCATCCATGTTGCTGTAAATGGCATTATTTCATTCTTTTTTATGGCTGAGTAATATTCCATTGTGAGAGAGAGAGAGAGTGTGTGTGTGTGTATGTGTATGCCACATCTTCTTTATCCATTCATCTGTCAACTGGACACTTAGGTTGCTTCCCTGTCTTGGCTATTGTAAATAGTGCTGCAATGAACACTGTGGTGCATGTATCTTTTTGAATTATATTTTTCTCCAGATATATGCCCAGGAGTGGGATTGCAAGATCATATGATAGCTCTATTTTTAGTTTTTTAAGGAACCTCCATTATGTTCTCCATAGTGGTTGTACCAATTCACATTTCCACCAACAGTGTTGGAGGGTTCCTTTTTCTCCACACCCTCTCCAACCTTTATTATTTGTAGACTTTTTGATGTTGGCCATTCTGACTGGTGTGAGGTGATACCTCATTGCAGTTTTGATTTGCATTTCTCTAATAATCAGCAATGTTGAGCATTTTCATGTGCCTTTTGGCTATCTGTATGTCTTCTTTGGAGAAATGTCTATTTAGATCTTCTGCCCATTTTTTGATTGGGTTTATTTGTTTTTTTGATATCCAGCTGTATGAGCTGTTTGTATATTTTGGAGATTAATCCCTTGTCAGTTGCATTGTTTGCAAATATGTTCTCCCATGCTGTAAGTTGTCTTTTGTTTGGTTTATGGCTTCCTTTGCTGTCCATCCCTTTTATTTTATCATTATCTATTATTCTTTAAAATCTTAGCTCAGGGACTTCTCTGGTGGCTCAGTGGTTAAGAATCCACCTGCCAGTGCAGGGGACACAGGTTCGATCCCTGGTCCAGGAAGATCCCACATGCCACGGAGCAACTAAGCCTGTGTGCCACAACTACTGAGCCTGCACTCTAGAGCCCGCGAGCCATGACTACTGAGCCCACGTGCCACAACTACTGAAGCCTGTACACCCTAGAGCCCACGTGCTGCAACTACTGAGCCCATGCACCACAACTACTGAAGCCCACGCACTCTAGGGCCCGCATGCTGCAGCTACTGAGCCCGCATTCTGCAACTACTGAAGCCCATGCACCTAGAGCCCATGCTCTGCAACAACAGAAGCCACTGCTATGAGAAGCCTGCGCACCACAACAAAGAGTAGCCCCCACTCGCCGCAACTAGAGAAAGCCCGTGCACAGCAACGAAGACCCAATGCAGCCAAAAAAAACTGAATTAAAAAAAAAAATCGTAGCTCAATCTTCTTCAGGGAAAACTTACCTAACTAGGTCAATTTTAACTACATTTGTTCAGAATCGCATACAATCACTGTTTATTTAGTTGTTCATTCATTCATCCAAGATGCCATCATCTTTTACTTGGATTACTGCAAACACCTCCTAACTAGTCTCCCTGATACAGTCTATACTCAACAGAGCAGCCAGATTAAAATCTTTTAAAATGAAAGTCAGATTATATCACTTTTTGGCTGAGAAACCTCCAATGGTTTCCCATCTTCCTCAGGGTAAAAACAAAGCCTTTGCAGTGACTTAAATCCTTCACCATCTCATCAATCACACCAGACAGCTACACTGGCCTCCTTACTACTATTCCTTGAATTCATCAAGTTTACTCCTCTAAATCAGGACACAAGTTCTCACTTCCTAGAATTCTCTTCCCCTATATATCTGCATTATTTTCTCCTTCACTTCCTTCTGATCACCTTATCTATGAAGCCTTATAGTATTTTACATGATAAAACAGCAAATTCCCCACCTCAGCACTCCCTATCTTCTTATCCTGTCTGATGTCTCTTCATAGCGTTTATCACCTTCTGACATACTACATATTATTTGCTTATTTTTACTTTGGAGTATATTCCCCACCAATACCACTAGAATATAAACTTAATAAGAGGAGGGATTTTGTTTTATTCACTGTTACATCTTCATTTTCTCCAACAGTAACCGGCACATAGTAGACACTACATCTAAGTTGATAATTGCCATAAATCAAACTAGACAGATTTCTAAAATAAGCAATTTATACAGCTGGAAAATTTTTTAAATAAAAGTTCAAGTCATCTCATAATAACTAGGCAAAATCCCAATGCCCTTTTGGAATTTTATTCTAAACTATAGTTAAAAAAAGAAGATAAAAGGTAAAAAAAAAGTGCAAATATTCAAATTTATAAATTAGATGAAGAAAACATGAAGAAGAGCAAAATGGAACAAGAGATTATAAAAGAAAAAAGAATGCACACTTTTCACTAGGAAGCATATTAACGTTAGTTATTATTGTTGACTTAAAATTACTAAATTCCTAGTGTTTTACTTGGCTCACTATGGCTCAGATTTCATGTGAAGTATTCATCATAGATAACTCCCAATTTCTTACAGTCTGCTGAGTTATATAAGGCATTATCATATTTTTTCCTCTTAAAAATATAAATGGTCCTCCCCAGTTAGTATCAAGCATTTCCTACATTCTAGTAACCATTAAGTTCTCTATAAGAAATAAGGTGTGGGATCATAAAAAGGAGGGAAAATAAAACCATATTATATTCAGAAACAAGGAAATAGTGCTGTTTAGGGATTTTCCCCAGAAGTCCCCTGGCAAAATAATTACCACCAAATCTTATTAATAATACTTTCGCTGTATTCAACTGGCACTCATTTCATAGAGTTTCATGTCACCTCCTTCATTTTCCATCCCTCCACTCCTACCAAGTCACAAATACAGTTATCTTCAGTTGATTGGTAGAGATGAATAACAATATTTAATTAGCACAACATCATTTATGACAAATATTCGGGCTCCACCCAGTGACTCAGAAACAATGAAAAGGCATCAGTACCATTTTAAAAGTTCTTTAAAAGAGTTCAGAACTCCAGTTTTTAACTCAAAAGCATATGCCAAGTTAACTATAGTCAAAAGTAGATTTATGGAATTTTCTCACTTTAATCCAAAGGACACAAAAGTAATTTATAAATCAAACTGAAATAATGTACAAATTAGCTGTTTACATGTTGTTACTCTGAAGAGTTTTAAATTTAAAACAAATGAATTTAAAAGTTCAGTCTTTAATATCAGAGTTATTTTAGATGTACTCATAATACAAACTGCCTTAATCAGAAATCTAGTTTTATACTTGCCTTATCTTTTTTAAAATCTCAGCTTTTTACCAAGTTATTTTTCTAGTACAGTGGTCCTCAATCTTTGCAGTGATTAGAATCCTCTCTAGAATTTGTTTAAATGAAGATACCTGGGCTTCTAGAGATTCTAATTCAACAGTTTGGGGAAGGGCATCAAGAAACTGCATTGTTAATCTAGTTATTTATCCAGTTAGTTAATCCAGTTAATGGTGCTCAAATCATACTTAGAGAAATAGTGATCTAGAAAGCCTCAGTAGTAGCTATTTTCTACCCATTCTTAACAGACTACTCTTCTCCCATGAATTCTAGAGCCCAGTACATTTCACTTTACATCCGTAATTCAAATATCAAAACCATTTATTCAATAGGTATTTTGTGAGGGCCTGCCATATGGCCAGCTATAATGTAATATTATAAGGCTTATAGGACTACATGATTTCTGCTTCAGGATTCAAAAATGACACGTCAAGGCCTTTAAAAATAATCATTCTCTCCCTATAGAAACCTCTTTGAGATAGGTTGCTCTGCCAAAGCTAGACTAATTAAATTTTTCAGACTAGCAGTATTCATTTCATTTGAAATAAGAGAGAGGTGATGTTTTTGCCCTCTTCCACCCTGAAAATGTTAACAATAGCAAATAGCTTTTTTTCATTAACAAAACATATCCACTCATTATTTTTCCACTCTGCTTGCCCTTCAAGACAGTTTTTAAAAGTGTGAACACTGATTATATCAACTGAAATACAAATTATAACACTGAACAGTAAATATAATTGTGAATATATGATATGTAAGACATCACACAAGAAGGTTTTGATATAGGGATGAACTCTAGAACTTATGGTATATTAAAAGACTTTATTGGGTCAGCCTGACTTGGAACATGACATAAAAATGAAATGAACTTTCAACTGTCAACCAATGGATCATCCACTTGCCACTTCTAGTTATATTTTGAGCCATTGCTGTATTAGTTCTATAAATATATAACATCTATCCAATTGAATTATTTTATTATATTTTTAAAAATTTTTGGTTTCTTGTTATGTGCTATTTCACCCACCTCCTAACCTCAGGAGACTTAAGAAAAGTCATTTTGCTTAACCAAGTTAATAAATTTATGCTGTCTATTCCCCATTTGGAGTAAGCATCAAATCATTGAGCAATATGAGCAGGATGGAAAATGCTGAAATTGCATAACAGTAAGAGAATATTTTGAAAAGGATAAAGTAAAGTTTATAAGCTATTAAATGCCCTCATCCAAAGTGCCTTGTATATATGTTGTGGCTAAAGTTCAATTGCAAACTAAAATTTAATAAGTCCCAATCACCTACAGGATAGTCTAAACCCCTTAATATGACACAAAGTCAAGATTTTCACCATATATGTCCTTTCAGTCTTCAGACCTACCACTTCCCCAAAAAAGTAATAATGGTTTAATAACTTATTTGATGCTTTCCATTTGCCAGGCACTATTGCCAGGCAATTTGTGTGGTAACATTATAAATAAATACTATTAGTTATATTTTTAAGTAGGAAAACTGAGGCTTAGCATTTTACCCATGTTCATAAAAGTCACAAAAGATGTAGCCAAGATTCAAATTCTGGTCTGTTTGACTCCAAAGTACATGCTCTTAGTCACTGGATATTAGCGCATCCTCTTCATACCCCCTCATTCCAGCCATAATAAACTACAATCATAAGTCTTCACATATGCCATGACCTTCCATGTCTTCATGCTTTTGCCCATGTTGGTCCTGCTTCTAGGAATGTCCTTTTTAAATCTTATCCCCCCAGATTGATTCAACATTCAAAAATAATTATTAAAATGCTCATTTTGTGTCTGGCATTGTTCTAGGCACAAGAGATAGAATAGTGAGCAAGACAAAGATTTAGCCATTATGGGGCTTACCTTCTTTGAATTCCTACTTTTCTATCAATACCTGACTATAAGTCACCTCTTTGATAAGAAATTTCCTTTGCATCTCTTCTTGTAAAATTAATTTCTTCTGTTTGCTAATAGTACTTTATATAAACCTTTATCATTGCCTATTGTATTGTAATATAATTGTTTATGTACCTATCTCATCTCCCCCTCTAACCTATGAAGCTTTTTGACATAAAGAAGTCTTTCCTGTTTAGATATGTATCCCTAGCATTTAGCAGAGCACTTGGTTCATAAGCAAGTACTCAAGAAATGTTTTGTGAGTGAGTGAGTTAATAGAAAACTACATCAAATATTTGCCTGAGGTGCCAGATTATATTTATATATAGTCTATATAAAGTAAACATTAAAAATACTTGAAAGAAAAGTACTGTAGTTTAATGTATAAAAATTAGTCACAGAAAAAGCAGTAGCCACAAATGTTTAAAGTTTCATTTACGTCTTACCTGGGTGCTTTTTAGTGTCCAGGTTATATTAGATATTACATTAAACATTAGACAATAACAATCTAACTTACACTTTTGAACCAGCTTCCATAAGTATATAACTATTATAGAGCCCTGCTGTCCAGTATGTAAGATAAAAAACAGTATTCATCATAGTTGAAACTTAAAGTTATTATTGAGAATTCATCCGCACAGCTGATGAAATTACAAGAATTATTTCTTCAGTGTTCTATTGAAATAGGAAAAAAAATAACTATTGATTAAAAATGAAGACATATGAATACCAATAATGGTGCAGAGTACAAATAATTTGTATAAATATTTATTTCTGTTAAAATCACATGATTTTAAATGTAATCAAATTTAATTTCTTCTGAAGAGGGCTATGGCTTTAAGAACTGAAAAGTTAAACTTAGGAGCCCGCTTTACACTTTTTTAACTGATTGCTTTTATGTATTTTGCAAATTCCAAATTATCTTTAAATTGTCTTTATATGATGATATACACATAAAATACCAACTTGTAGGCTAACAGCCAAAGCATAATATCTGTATGCAATTTTCCCTTTAAGAATATGAACTATGTAACAATACAGTCTATTAGTTGTAGAATCATAGAATTTTAGATATAGAAGGGCCCAAGCAGGAAATCTTTTTCAACACCTTCATTTTAATGATGAAGAAATTTGGTGTTGAAAAGGTGAAATAATTAGCATTTTTGCTAGCATTTTAGTTGTCAGTGAGTCCACCCAACCTCCACTGCAAGAAAAAAAAAAAAAAGTCTTTTAAAACATTTGTCATTGTTCTCTTCCCTCATACCTCAATAAAATAATTTAGTTGTCAGACTAGTTCAAGATCTATTGATTATTCAGCTTTTGTTATTACGAAACTAAACAAGCCAAGGGCACACAATAAGAAAGAGAACCATAAAATATTTAAAATAACTATGAAAACAACAGTTAATAAGCAACCTCTGGATCATTGAAATAACCACTAATCATATTAGAGCTAAATTAAAATACGCTATTTTTGCCTTCCTTTTCTGATTTTACCATTCACCAGTTTTAAAGTTTCAATCAGCCAATCAAAATTCTTTTACGGCACACTTAATACATGCAAGCACTTCCCTAGGCATTATAGGTGACCAAAAATATTTGAGACATAATCCCAGTCCTTAAGCCATTTGCAGTAGATGACCCCAAGCCATCTTTCTAAGTCTTTCATAACTTTCCTATATAAAATCTCTTCTCTTAAAAACAATGCCCTACTCCACACTCGTGAAAATACCTTGTATTTCTGTTCTGCATGCCCGTAAGTCTAGTCATGCCTTACTTCCCACCTAAAATGTTTAGTCATCCCTTATAAAAAACTTACCAAGACTTCATAGCCCACATCAAATTCAACCTATCCCTTAAAGTCTCCTTTGATCTCATGTTGGGCATTTGTCACACACTGGCTTCCATTCTAAATCATTCATATATTGACCTTAGTTTCCAGCCAGATTATCATCTCCTTGATGCAGGGACAATTTATGCTTCTCTGTAAACCCAGAAGTGCTCCCCATCTTTTATACTCCATAGCACACAGATAAAATATTAATATCTGTATGGCAGGCTGGAGGAAGCTCTGAAGGATAATGGTGGCTAGAGGTCCTTGGCCCATGCTCCAGGCACTGCAGACTCTGTTGACACCCTAAAGCCTAGAGGAATACATAGCTTGAAACATTTGTAACCCAAAGCACAAACTCTGCACAGCACACTAGTTAGGACGCTGTGCCCCACAGCCCCTATCATGGTTCTAGGCTACTGAAGGTACTCAACAAATATTTCTTGAATTAACATAATAATAGCACATGGAGCACATTGCTTGCATTGGGAGACTGAGCAAAGTAGGTGACAGGCCTCAACTAGACACAGCATGACAAATGTTAGTTTGATATACCAAAGACTCCAAGTTATCAACGTTTCATTTGCAAAATTAGTGAATGAATAATACTATAGTAGGAGAAACATGCTTAAAAAGTACCTCAGAGCTGTATTAGGTTTAAAAGATAAAGTAATCCATAAATACCTACTGTTGGGTTGAATTGTGCCCCCCCCCCGCCAAAAAAAGATATGAAGTCCTAACCCCCAGTACCTCAGAATGCAACTTTATTTAACCATAGTTACAGATAAAAATTAATTAAATGAAGATGAGTTCATACTGGAGTAGAGTGGGCTCCTAATCAGATATAATTGGTGTCCTTACAAGTAGACAGACATGTGAAGACACAGAGACACAGGGAGAATACCACAGGATGATAAAGGCAGAAATTGGAGTCATCTTTAGCAACCTGTATAGTCTACGGTCTAAGCTAGAACAACTGAGTCTTTTCTCCCCAGTTTCCAGCGAAAAGAAGCCCACTTTTTCCATTAGTCTAGTATAACGAAAAGCTAAGACAGAGAAGTCTTAAGTATGTTCATTCCTGTCCATAATCTAAATCTGACAGCAGCCCCAGTAGATTGATGGAAAGAATAAAATTCTATCTAGCAGCTGAATGGTCAGCAAAAAATATGGGTATTATTAGTGCTATTTATCATAATAATTATTTACTACCATTCCCATTTCTCTTACGTAAGTTAAAATTTAAAGAGAATGTAATAGATACAAAAATAAACAGAGAGCCTTGATTACAGCCACTCCAAACACAATTCTACTTCTTTTATTTAAGTTTAATTGTATTTCTATCTTCTATTTTAAGTAGGATCTCACACATTCATTTTTCTTGTTAATTATAACAATAAATGTCCAATATATAACGGTATTTATCAACGGCTCACTGAAACAAAGGAACTGTATCAGGGCTGACACAAATGATTGACCCTGATTAGAGAAATGATAGCTAGTTTTACAATAAAGATTACAGATAAAGGACCAAGTATCAGAAAGTTCTTTTTTGTTATTCCTCTAAAAAATACTACATAGACCCTCTATGAATAAGTCCAAATGATCCAAATAAGTAAGTCACACACCTCTCATGGCCAACAGTACCAAAAAATGGCTTTAATCCTTTATTTATCAAGGTATAGCTACTTCCTTCCAGGCAGAGTTCAGAATTTGAGATTCCTATTCCATAAATTTTATTCACAAACTGACTTTTCATGCTATCATTCCCCATATTATAAGTTGAATTTTCACAACTGAAATTTACAGCAGACTAGCAGAGTGTATAGTAGTCTTTTCACAGCAAGATTGTCCCAATAATTCCTACACTATGTAATTTCAGTTAAAGCTGCTAACCACAGGCTATAATTAAGTTAACATTCAAGACTTTACTACACTTGTCTATGAAGTGTAAACACAAACTGGTATTTCTGAAGTGTGTGGATTCTCTTTCATTCATACAGTTGAACTATCCATGGCACACTTTAAGTTCCATACATAGACACCAAGCACTGAAGGAAACAGGAAACATTATGTTAACATGACCATAGTATTGATGAATAAAAAAACATAACCCCAAGGCTAAGCTGCCAAATAAGTAGTGAATTAATTTCTGTAAAGTACTCCAATATTACAAAGGTGTGTTGAAAGGTGTCTGCTCATGTTTCAAATTAAACGCACTGCTGGCCAGCATTAGCACCCCAGCTTTGAACACCAGCCACTTGCCTATAACACTTCAGGGGCTAGGAAAAACGGATTTGCCGTTCACACTGGAATAATTAGAACATGTCAGGAAGAATTAATTTCCTCATTTTTCAAAAGGATACACAGAAATTACCATGTTATTATATGACAGGGTCCCTTGGAGAATTATATTAAATTTAATTTCTAGCGCAGCCCACACAACAAATTAAAGTCATAAATAAGATGGAAAGAAGCGGGACGCAGAGCATATGTTTATGGCAATGAGTGAAGCCAAGGGACCAGAAACAACTATCTTCATTTCATTTTATTTAAATCAGCCAGACACTGTGTATCTGAATGACAGCACTTGTTAATGGTGCTGAGATTATAGGCTCCTTAATTTTAGAAAACAGAAGCAGTCAGTCAATGTCTGAAATAGTACATTTCTTACAATGCAAAAATTAGTATAAATTTACTTCCCTTTCAAGTCCATTTCTTTTTGCCCTGCAGCAAGTTTAACGGAGATAAACTTATTTTTAATAATACTGTTTCTCTATTTGTCTTTTTTTAGGTAATTTTCTTGGGCAGAAAAAATGAGAAAAGTAAAACAGAAGAGTCACCAGGATAAGTGAAATTTACAAACATTGTCCAAAATACAAGCTTCCTGCTCCATACTGTAAATACAGCTACCAATTCAGAGCTGAGAGGCACATTTCTCTAAAGAAAACTTTGTTTTTCATATTAAATTAAAAATGTCTTTCTTACACTGCCTATCAAATTGGAGTGAAACTGCTAAGGATATTGTTCACTCTAAAAGCACTAGACTTTTTAGCTATTCATTAAGCCCAAATATGTGTATGGAACAGAAAGGATTATAGAGCCCACTAATAATAGAGCCACTACTCATGGCCAGAGACCTCTCTGCTACCTACTGCTCCTGCTTAAGAATCTTTCCTCAAGTATCACCTCTCTCCCGCTTCTACCTCAGCTCACCATGGGCAGTCAAGAAAAGATTCTCACTATGGTCATATCTTCCACTCTGAAATCAGCCTAAGCCCAGTATACAAACATTAATAAAACTTTAATAAATGTATTATAAAATATTAATGATATTATTGATTCCCTCCCTTCTCCTTGAACATATGTACACTTTTATTTGTTATTTAAGTTATGGGTAAAATAACCAGACTAGAAGGAAGTACATATGACTCTCTTAATTTTTTCCTGTATGCTATAAAAAAGACTCAAGGTGGCCTATAGAAATTTATTTTCTTGCATTGAGAAGTCAGCACCTTCTCTAACATTTAAGGCTGGCATTTTAGACCTATCAGAAATCCAAATGCTTTAGACACCAATCATCAAAACAATTTATACTGTGTTATTTACCCATTCAAAATTTCTTTAAAGTAATAACTATATTGTCTTTCAACATAAAATATGCTCCATGTATAGCAAATGCAAAAAGAAAAATTATGGAGTGATGTTTAGAAAACTATTTAAAATTACTAAATCAAAAGCAATGAAAACACTGCCACAAGAGTCATTGATAATTTAGCTAACTTTTCTCTCCTTCCAACATAGATTTAATCTCCACATATTCACCTACAGATTCTAAATCATAAATGTTAAGATTACTCATAGGCCCAGAAACATGTTGGCATTTTACCGTGCTTAATAACTGCAGACATTCTTAAGGTGAAAAAGGAGTTTGTACACTTTAAGAATTGACTGTCATGAAACTGAGCACTCCCTTGAGTGCAACAAACTTTAAATAATTTGTGAATCAATTAACTGGCGACTCTCTTCATAACACAGATTTCACACTCCCAGGTCACTGCATTATCAGCCTGATACGAATCATAACATTTTGGAGAAAAGTTTGTAATTGAAATCATTAATTAATTTAACAGGACTTTTAGTTATGCATTGCATTAAACAGCTGTAAAGGAGCAGAGATTAATTAGTTGTTTCTCTGACAATTTTCACTGCTGCTATTACTTGGTGGAAAACTTTTCAACTTGTAAAGCACATCATGCTCTCTAAAATCTGGCTGTGACCTACCAAAGCAATTTAAAGTTAAAAGAACTATAATTTCTCTAAAACGAAGCCTGGAACCTCTGAGATGTTTCTCTGGAAGAAAAAAAAATATTTTTTAATGACAAACATTGTAAAGCCTGACCTTCTCCTTACGTGAAAATGAAACCCACATCTAGAATAAAGTCATAAAAGTGTACATCATAAGTAGCTCACAGAAATGAGGAAAACAAAAATATACCCAGCTAACATTTTCCTGAAGCTAGAGAGATGATACGCATTCACATGTTTTGCATATTCTTTTTCTCTTAAAAATAGAAATAAAAACTATTAACCATAAATAAAGTGTATTTATGTTACCACTCAGTGCTTTTACTTCTTAGGATTTAGAACTATTTGACTGACCTATAAGTTGTCTAGCAAATTAACTGGCTGATAAAGTATAGGTAAGTTCAAAAAGCAACTCAAAAAGGACTACCTTAAGGAAAGGTGACTAGCAATTTTTTCAATACATCATTCCAAACTGCTTTTGTACCATATCACACTCTGCACAACTTCATCACTTTAATAGCTTAACATCTCCTTTGCTATATAAAAGGCACTAAAAGGTATATCATGGAGATTCTAATAAAATGGGTAACTTCCTAGAAAAATGCCCATCTTACTGAAATTAATTAGTTGAAATAAAACATTTTCCAGGTTATATCAGGAAATAATCAACTGCGTCACCAAAAACTCTTATTTTCAACCTAATTCCTTTCCCTACCCCTTCTGCCCCAAATGTGGCAATGTATTGAACTCTTACAATTATTAAAATATATCAGGCCCTTTCAACGTCTAGGTGCTTTTACAAATGCTATACCCTCAGCTTAGAATATTCTTTCTATCTCCACGTCCCCTCTAAGTAACTCCCTATTATGCCTTTAAGAAGCAGCTCAAATGTTAGCCTACTCAAAGAAGCCTTCCCCCAACTCTCCCTGGCAAATTTCAAATTTTTGTGTATCTTATTTCATTTATATCTCAATTCTAAATCTAATATGTTATTATAATTTCTCTTTTTACCTGTCTCTCCATTAGATTTTTAAGCTACTTAACGGCTGGGCTTTAGTATGGTATTCACATTTAAATCTCAAACATATCTATCTGGGACATAGTAAGCCCTCAGTAAATGTCTATTGATTAAACAAAGAATGAATAAATGAAAATGCACATATTTATTTCCACATTTCATTTCAATAATATTTATTGAGCACCTGTTATAAATCAACCACAGTGCTAGATGCTTGATGAAATCTCCACAAATTTTTTAAGTTAAAAAAAAGATAGCTCCTCTATATTTTTAAACATGTAACTTCATCTATTTTTTTAGTATTTTGTTTAAAAATTGGTAATTATTATCTAATGAAACTTGGAGTGGGACAGCAAGAAGTAGAAACTTTAGGATTTTAGGATATCTTTTGTCATCAAAGACCCTTTGCCTCAAAAGATCCCTTTCCCAAGAGTCAAATTAAATGAACTTGTTAAAAATAGTTGATGCCGGGCTTCCCTGGTGGTGCAGTGGTTGAGAGTCTGCCTGCCGATGCAGGGGACACAGGTTCGTGTCCTGGTCCAGGAGGATACCACATGTCGCGGAGCGCATGGGCCCATGAGCCATGGCCACTGAGCCTGTGCGTCCGGAGCCTGTGCTCCACAACGGAAGAGGCCACAACAGTGAGAGGCCCACGTACCGCAAAAAAAAAAAAAAAATCCATTTATTTTAGCTAATTTAAAAGATACTTGAACAGTGGTGCTTTAGGGAGGTGATATCTTGACAGCATTTACATGATCCTAAGGTCCAGAAGAATCTTGAATCAAGAATAGAATCCATGTCTAAAGATATATAAGCTTGGACTCTACTTAAAGATTCAAGTTAAAATATATAAACAAGACAAGAGTAACATTTTACCTATTACTTTAGATTCAATAAATCAGAGAAACTGTAACATACAATCCACCAACTCTGAAAATTCTGACCCAACTAATAGGGAATTGTTGCTCTCCTTTGTCTCAGATCTTATCTGAATATATATATGCTTTACTTCTTGTTCTGCATCTCACTCTACCAACACACTCAAAATTACCCCATGATTTGTATATTTGTGTGTTTGCCCAACACAGTTGCAGCCCATGTCTGTGAGTGTTTTTATATCTTTATTCACAAACCAAATCTGTCTATTCACAGCAGTATTTTAGAGTTTTATCTCAATCATGTATCTATTACCGATCATGCTCTTATTACACTCTACCATCACTGAAAGTACTCCTTCTTAACTTCTTCTGGACTTCAAAGAATGTTTTTGTTGTAGTATCTTTGAATCCAAGTTCCTCTTATTCCACTTTGAGTACCCTTGAGGAGGCTAGTTTTAGATTCCTGACCTTGAGTTCAATGAGGCTTAGATCTAGCACACCTGCCTGCTTTCAAATTCTCCTCTGGGATAGCATCACATAGCAATTACATATTGAACAAGTCCATCTCCTTGTATAAAAGTGTGTCTGCAAAGGTTCGTTTTTAGTTAGTGCGGCAGAAGTATCTGGGTCAATGCCAATTTTTAGTATGGAATCTTTGATTTTTCTCTTTAATGATCATACAATGACCATAGACACATCTTACTCCCAAGAAGATATGAAGTAGGAAGCAACATTTCAACAGTTTCCAAAAATAAAGTATGAAGTAGGAAGCAACATTTCAACAGTTTCCAAAAATAAGACAAAAGATTTCTTCTGAAAGTGTATGTTTGGTTTATGGGAGAAAGAGAGAGATGCAAGTAGGTAGAAAGGATGTTATTTTTCTAGATTACCAATTTAATAAACAGAAACAAGGTCCATTTGCACCTTACCGAGAAGATTCACAAATCTCAGAGAATGAAGTTGATAATGGAGATTATAAGGATTGTATGTAAGAATGAAAAATGAAAGAAGGGGCAGAGAAGATGAGAAGGTAGAGAGGAGGGTAGCAGGGACAGAGAGGAAAGTCACAGGAGAGGAGAAGAGAAGGAAGATAGCAGAGAAGAGAGAGAGAGAATGGAGGACAGAGGGAAACTGTCTAGTACTAAACCTAGGAATGTGGCAGGGGTTGGGGACAGGGAAGAAAAGGTCATAAAAACCAAATGTACCCACTATTTTTTTTCTAAAATATTTCCCCTTTCACAGAGGTTGAAAAAATGAGGTAAGTCAATTGTCCTCAAAAATACGAATTCTTATTTGACTTAATTAGTTTCATGGAACCGATAGCCCCACACCTTGCTTAAGAATTTCAATGGTCACATTTCTGCATAGTCAAAGTGATCCCAAACAATTTATCCAATGTATTACACATATAAACAAGTTTTTCTTCAAAACCAGGCATGATGGTCATTTTTTCCTCCGTTTTTCTGTCCAACAAACATAGTTATTTATTATAGAAAACGAAAGGAAAATTCCACTCTTCATTCGTGTTTGAGTTCCTCTGGCTTGCTAAAATATCCTGGCCTGTAGCATAAGATGTAATTCCATGTATATCTATTTCTTTTTTCCTTAAAAAGAAGACTTTTGCAAGATTCAATTATATAAGATTTAAATAGAACAGCAAGTTTTTATATCCATGGCTCTGGAGAGGTGTGCTTTTTTTCTTTCTTCTGTCCTTTCTATTTTTCTTTACAGAGTGAAAATTATTTTATCAAGAAGTTTCAATTTACATTATTAAAAATATGTGGTGACCATCATCACAAGTCTGCTTTTCTTTATGATATATATATACTCTTCACAAAAGTACTTAACTTTTTTTAGAGTTAAAATTAAGAACGTATTAGAGTTGAGGGAAAAAGCATGGTCATGAAGACAAACAATCTCAATGTTGAAATCAACCTCTATCATTCTGTTACTCAAGAAAGTTGACAGAACACTCTGAGTCTCAATTTCATCAACTATAAAAATGGGTGTAATAACAGTTTCTACCTCACAGGGTAATAAGGATGATTAAATAATAAAATTCTCATGACAAATATACATAAAGCATTAACACAACATCTGGCACAATTAAGCACTTAGAACATGGTGTTATTAACAGGCTATATATGCCACTAGTGGAGTACAAAATTTATCTTTCTAATGATAAACAGGCAATGGAATTAGTATCTTGTGTAGGAGACTCAGGTGAAGACGCAGGTCTACAATGGTAGACCTGTACATCAACTATGCTTCAATTAAAAAAAAAAAAATCTTAGACCAAAGAACATACAGATCAAGACTTTTTTTTAAAGTGCTTACTTTAATGCAATATTTTTCAAACTATGGATTGAATGAGTGATAAAGTCAGTTTTCTGAGTATGAATCAGCATTTTTTATTAAAAAGGAGAGAAGGAAACTGAGGAGACAGGAAGCAAAGAAAAAGAGGCAAGGATAGGGAAGAAAAGAGAAAATAAAACACATTGCACATATTAAGGATAAGTATTGTTCATGTAAACTTTTTACTTTGGTTATATTAGATTGCATACTGGGTCAGATTAGAAATTTACTTCTTACTCTGAATCACAGTCAAAAAAGTTTAAAAGCCTGCTAACTTAATGGAAACTAGGACATGTGAATCCATGAGCTTTTGTATAACAGGAAAAGGGCCAACCAACCACCTTGCTCATTCAAAGGTTTCTCTAATTCATGCAGTGTAGCAATTGAAGCCATCTAGTGCCCTTCTGGGTATCTTGTGATATCTCCTTATTTGAAATACTATAGACAGAAGTAGCTACCTATCAGAGATTATCCAAGGGCAAGAGAGTAAGATTATATGGCTTCTGGATAACCAGTCTAGCTCTAGGATCATGAAGCATGCAATGATGTAAAATGAAAAAAAGTTAGTAAAATTAAAGGATTTAAGATATGTTTCACATTCAATAAATTCAGGCACTTACAAATAAAAGATCGAGGAAATGACTCTTCTCCTAAAAATCTGATGAATCTGTAGAATAACTGGACAGCATAGTGCCACCCAGTACACTTCACTTAAATAAACTCAGTAATATTTATCTCTCCTTTTGCAAGATATATAGGGTATGTGTGGGTTTTGGGTGGCAGGAAGGGAGAGAAGTGTTCAAGAGGAAGGTGCATATAAGTGGTTATGTTCACTTCAGTCTTATTCCAAACCAAACCAGTATGGTGGTCAGCTGTCAGCCAAAGAGAACA
Organism: Neophocaena asiaeorientalis asiaeorientalis; assembly: GCF_003031525.2. NCBI lineage: Eukaryota > Metazoa > Chordata > Mammalia > Artiodactyla > Phocoenidae > Neophocaena > Neophocaena asiaeorientalis. The sequence goes on from NW_020175669.1 coordinate 1,351,314, forward strand.
GGGGCAGGAACAGAGCCAATCAAGTGGTGTTAAGTAACCCAGTCATTCCATAGAAATCTGTACAGTTCTTGTTCTCTGGCAATACAGCTGGCAACAGCACAGCAGTAATTTGAGGAGTTTTCTATAGGGTGCTTATGAATTTGATTTCACTGTTGGCTTCTTGCCATTGCAACCTATACACTGGGTAGCTCTGTTTGTGAGTTACCCAACTATGTGCTTGGATGATAAAGAATCAGATTCTTCACTTAGTAGGCATGAAGTCACCTGAGTTTTCACTTTGCCAAATGTGTCTTTTTTTTTTTTTTTTCAAACTTCCCAGGTTAAGAAAAATACATGGCTTGTATTGCCGAGCACTTTCCCCCTACACTTTGAGCCATGTATTTCTTTGGGAAACAAAATTCTATTTTACCCATACTTCATCAAACTGTTTTCTCTGACAACTTAAATCTTTAGAGCCTTTTAACATACCACTTCTCTCATTTTCTCCCCACTACTCTCCTTTTTTCATACTTTCCCCCTGGCAATCAAAAAATACATATAGTTTGCCAGATTTGAAGTATAAGGGGTGAATATAATTCAACTGCTGAGATTCAGGATGATGTTTTACATGTGACCAAATAAACTTTCCATCACCTATTTGCACTTTCATATGACTTTCTTCGGATACTCTCAAAGGACATAATATAGTTAAACAGTAATGTTATGTAAACAGTTGCCAGTGCATGGCAAATTCAGGTTTTGCTTTGGGGAACTTTTTGGAATTTCTTTTTCCAAATATTTTCGATCTCCAGTTGGTTGAATCCACGGATGCAGAATCCTCGGACAAGGTGAGCCACTTGTATTTAATTTTGAGTCAACCTCAGCTGCATATATCACTGCATCTTATATAAATCTAATTAATAATACATTCCCAAACTGTTCTGATATTAGAAACTGAACTACTATCACCAGTGCTACCATTTAAAAACCAAAAGCCAAACTTATGGGAGTGGGGTGGGGTAGAAAGTAGAAGATATACAATGAAAATACTTGGAATATACTGTAAAGCATAGTGAATGGGCAGAAGTATTGATCTTCTCCACCCTTTTGGCTCATCAGTGTAAAATTAGGAAATGCTCTTTCTTCATTCTCAAAATATATAAACCTCCAGTAGGATGCCCTTTATTTGTAAACAGATATACATCTTCATGCCAGGGTCATCCATTCCCTCTTACTTCAGCCAGAATACCCAGTTACTTTCTTTCCATAGCTAGGGACAACAGGAAGTCCTCCCAAATTCCATTTCAAGGAGTGTTTCATTTCCACTATTGTGCACTGGCAGAGAGGAAGTAGGAAATGTCAAATCCCACCATCAAAAATTGGTCAAAGCAATGTTATTGAGGTTAGATTTCAAAATGAGATTTCATACCAAAACCACTCAACAGGCAGTAGTTAGCTACTATAGTACTCTCAATAGTATAATTCAGCCATACTATAAGGTTAAATGGATTTCAGTAGGTTGCACAAGTAATCAAATCACCATCTATAACATATTTTCTATAAAAAGATCCATTCCAAATTCCAAACAACAAACTTTCTGAACTTCTCCCGTTAGTTAGTTGGAAATTGCCTACAAATACATCCCTGTGTATACTTCAAAGAAGTCTTTTTGTGATATAGATTTAAAAATACTAAAAAACAGGTAACTGACTATTAGCCTTTTTTAAGTAGGTCATATGCTTTACAAAAGGGTAAGCACAAATTTGAAAAAGCAAGAATTCAATGTGAAAGTTATAAATTACTTCCTCATTTACTATATATGAAGTCTGGGATCTTCAAATACAGCACTTGGAAGTATGCATGAAAAATTATTATTAGTGGCTGTAACACATTGTTAATATGATGACAACAAGAGTTGTAATCATGCCAATCCTATGAATTAGGGGTAATGGGGAAAATACAGACAGTTTCTAAAACTGCACGTATTATTATGTTCTCCTGAATATAAGTGATGCAGATGCTGCCTAAAAAAATACACAAAGTTTCTAAGCTGAGGGCACTAGGAAAGTAACACAACTTCAAGTCAACCCATTCCCATAGAAATTTGAGAGAAATAACTTAATCATCTGTATAACTCAATACCTTCTTTTCATATATGAGCAAGGCTGTGTGGATCCATAAAAATGTCATGTAAGCAGAGCTTTGAACATCTAGCATCAGAACTTCTTATAAAGCCACCAAATGTACTGTACTGATATGCCTAAATGATCTTCTAATAAAAGCCAATTTCAAATGAGTAAGAAAAACAAGCCTACTATAAAAAAGCAAGCAATGTTCATAGACAAAACCTGAATTCAAAGGAAAGATGGGTGGGCATAAATTATGTAAGTGTTTATAGGAAATAACACATGGATTTTTTGGTAAAAATTAGAATGGAATTTCATTTGTTTAAGAAACTGGAGGGAGGAAGGAGAGAGGGAGATATTAGGCTTTCTCCTGAGGTAGCACAAAGCATAACTGAATACATCATTGCTCTCTTACATTTAACATAAATAAGATATTGAGACTTGCAGTAAGAAGTCAGAAGCATCGCCTGTAACCAGCTGCACTGTGACATTCTCATTCATCTGCTGAGCCTGAAGTCCCACTGCAGCTGAAGACTTTGATGACTCAGGACTTCCAAACCCTCCCCCTGAGCACGCTGCTAGTGGACACCACAATGCACAAGCTCCTAACTCATTCTTCACCCACCCCTCTCTGCCACCAGTAATCACTTTCTTTACCAGCATGCTGTCCTTCAGCCACAGAAGTTGTGCATTAAAATCAGAGCCTTGCTAACCATCTCTGTCAGTTCAGCTGGGTATGGAAGATCCACTCATTCAGTTGCACCCACTGGAGTAGTTCCTCATTCTGGGTACTGTGCATTCTAAACAACTGTGAGGTCTCCATGAAAGAAGCATGTTTAAGTGGTATGTCCTTGTTGTTTGTGACTCGGCAAAAGTGTCAGTGTATGTGTGTTTTGGGTAACATTGTAATATCCAAACATCTGAGGGTATAAGAGCTGCATGGAACTGAATTTATCATTTTCCTCTTGAAGTACGTAATATAGACAAATAGCTACAGTTAATATATAGCATTTTATAAAATAAATCATTGTATTTGTGTAGAGGAACTTAACAGGACAATAGGGCAGGCCTCTTGCACATCAGTTGGGATGAGAGGGGGGAACACTGTGTTCTTTCTCTGCACCAAAACAAGTTAGAAAATAAACCTGTCTGGAAAAAATTATCTCAGGTTTTGCCAAGGGAAGGGGAGTTAGGGAAGTTTGAGGTTTCTTATCAAGAAAAACTGACAGCAAGCCTTCATATTAGACTGTATATGTCTATTCACTAAGATTTTACAGGAATGAGAAAAGTATTCTTACCAAGAAAGTTAAGTTTAAATGAAATGTTGTTTCTCAAGAATGATTCTAAAGAAGATGTGAAGTTTTCATCAGTGGTTCTAAGAAAACAATTTATAATGCCTTAAGTGAAATAAGGGTAAATGGCATTTCATTGCAATGTGCTGCGATGGCCTATGTGACTTGAACAGTACAAATGAGATTTCCTGGGATTTTGTTTTCCCTTAGAAAGGAAAACAGGAAGGAGGATTTTTACACAGTGATGAGGCATAAGGCAAGAAATGGACATATAAATAACCGTTAGCTAAGTGTAAAGGATCCCTGAAGAAAGGGAAGAAACCTAGGAGATGTGCACATCAAATAAAAATGGAGAATATGGCTATATTTCAGCTCAAACCAATATTCCCTTTTCAGGAATCATCCCCTCTGGCTCACTGCTGACAATCCATAGATAGCATATGAGTGAGATAAGTTCATAAGATAAACAGGGATGTTCCACGGCAAATAAATTTGTTTCCACTGAGATTATTATTCTTACCATGTGTCACTGCTCTCGTGGCATGAAGAGGACAGGTGATGACATCCTATAAAATGCAATTTTTATTCCTATAAAAATATATCTCGATGTCAGCATTGAGATATATAACTCATTCAGCCCTCATGAATTTTTTTTGCTCTGAAGCTATGAGTGTGTTTTTGCTTTTATTGTCGTTCTTGTTTCTTGTCTTTTTTTTAAAAATGCTGTCATCAACTGTGCAACACTCTTAAGACACTAGGGGGAAAAAATGGGACTGTCATTATCTTAGGCTACCTGATCCTATGTAAGGATTACGTATGTTATTATGTGGGATAGCTGAATATAACTGTTTTACTTGAATTTTTATAAGGTTATCATCTGCATCATATAATCTCTATGCAATACCTGTATCCTCAAATCAAAGCACTCTCCCAAACCTCATGTCTCTTCAGACCTAACCTAGGCAACAACAAGAAATCACAAGCCTTTGTACCAACAAATAATTTTTCCAACTATAATTCATTAGTACCTTATTCCAAAAGCATATGAATACTTACAAGATGGTTAATCCTCATTAAAAACTAAGATTACATGACATAATTACATGTAAATAAGAAAAATGAATTAAACTCTTACCCTTTCCTATGTCGGGCACTAGTTGTGAATCATATATACAATTAGAGTTATATTGCTAAGCTAAAAATATTGGTAAAGATCTGAAAATGACAAACAGTGCCTTTTAAATTAATGTCTTATTAGTTGAGTGAAGTACACTGACAAAGAATAATTTATGCTTATTCAGACTGCACTCGACATCTTCAGGTGTTTCCAAATGAGCTCACAGAAGAGTGATTAAATGCATCTGATAACAAGCCACACATTGCTGAAATTACTTACCGCCTCATTTTATGATTAATTAAACATGTAGATTAAAGTTGCAAAAGAATTTAGATTAATGAGCAAGTTAAGTCTTGCTGATATAAGTGAACTGGGAATTGGATGCTCTGTGGAACTTTATAAACATGCATTTTGTAATGAATAAGACAAGGCTACATGCAGAATCGTGGCCACCAGGGCCTTTTGACGATGCAGTCTTTTTTAACATGGTTTGACAGCTTTCAAATAACATTCTTCTATAGGCTTTAAACTTTGTGCTTTGCTGTAAAACACAAGACTACATAACTCATGTACCAAGAGTACGATTATTTTCGAGCTCTGCAAGGTAATGACCCCCTGTAGCAGCAGCTGTTCAGAAAAAATTACAAGCTCAATTGTTATTATAATCAGAGATAGTTTTGTAGTTAAAAGCAGTTATGCAACTTGTAAAATTATATGACACCTCATCAGTATCTTCTCTTCAACACTCCTTCCTCCAAAAGTAAAACCATCCCCAAAAAGTCATAGCTTTCCAGAGGACTTATTAACAAAGTAGGGTGCTCAGTCATTCATAAAATATTCAAAACCATTTATTAGTGAGGTTTCTGCTAGGAAAGGTAATATTTAAATTTATGATGACTTATCAGCTCCAAGATTGTGTCAAAATATCTGATGGGGTTTGCTGAGTATCCAATTTTTCTCTTAAGATCAGCTTTACCTAATCGGAGTAGTTTAGACTGTGTCAAAAGCCAAGTTGGACTGTATGGTTTTCCAGGGCAAGAGAAATTCAGGTTGTTCACAAAGATGTAGTGCATTCTCCTTTGCAAGGGATACAGAAGTGGCAAGAAATTGAGCCAAAGTTACCAAACAAGCTTTTGGTTTAAAACCTATTCCATTTTTATTACGAAGTTTGTGGCACAATACCATTTATTACTACCATAGCATAATGAAAGCATTCCTGCAAATTCTTTGAATGGATCCAATCTGCTGTCTAAAATATATCTCTACTTCTTTTCTACTCTACTTATTTTCAGACCTTATGTATAATTCATTTCTTGGCAAGAGTGAGATTTTTATAGTGTAAAATTTTTTCCTTTTAATTCAGATTTTTTATACTCTAAAGAATTACCAAGAAAACTACGGAATTTTTTACATGAGGATGAAAAGGAGCTGCTTCATGACACAGGTGGCAAATTATCATCATTAACCCCACATATTTATCATGTGGACATAATTGCCCATTTGAAGATGTGAATGAAAATATAATATTGAGACATAAGCCTGACTATATTGAAATTTATTAAAAGCTTATAAGCATCCAAAATAGTGTCCATTCGATTTGTTTATTTCCTTCCAGTTTTAAGTCAAAGTGTTTCACCAGATAGCAACAAAGACCCAATGCAGCCAAAAATAAAATAAAAATAAATAAATAAATGGCCCTTTTTTAAAAAAAGCTTAATTTATAAGCTTTTTCCCCTTGCAGTTCAACTTGACTATAATAGTTAGGATTTCTAGGTAGAAATATGGACCCAAATATTTCAAGGACCAAATAATATCCTTTTTCTTCGCATGAAAATTTAAATTCTTCATTTATACCCTTTAAAAGAAGAAATCTTACAACAAAGTGGTTATATTAGCCTGAAAGAGGCCAGTTTAGAGATCTAAAAATAATTCTTTTGTGATCATAAAATGTATTGGGGTATGTGCGAGAAGGACATAGATGATTCAGACAGCTCAACAAGCCACCAAATTTTAAGGAGCAAGATCTTTCCACTTCAGTCATTGCCGTATTATTTCTAGGCCCCACATATTAAGAGGTGTGTCCTGGAGTTACTAATAATTAAATAAAATTGTGTCACTCCTGTGGCATTTTATTACAAAAAGATACATTTATTTCCCCACGAAAGCAATATTTGTAAAATAACTTTTAAGTCCTAAATACTGAATATACTTAGCTATTACATGTATTATTATTAGCATGTTTTAAATTTTATGACAAATGCTTTATATAGTTTACCTGCATAGATTATGTAAATTTACTGGTTATTTAAAGTTAAGAGTTACATGTTTAGCTGAAATACCAAAAAAGGTACTTCACTCTGAAACTATGAATAAGTGGGCAATTTAAAATATCACAAATCAGCCATAATGCACTATAAGAATTCTTATGCATTATTTCATTAAATCAAGATGGTAATTTATTGTAAAGCGTTTTTTAAAATTTCACAGCACATAGTCATGTGGGCTATGAACCTTGCATTTCTAAGAAGTGACTAATATTTTCTTCATTTCATCTATAGTTTGAAAGAAAAGTATAAAAATACTCACCAGAAACTAATATTAGATGACTAAACTCATTTTCACATGTGATTGGGCCCAGGTTTGTCAAGATGAACTATAAATGCATTAATATCCACAATACTGCCAAATGCTGAATTATTAATATTGTCAGCTCCTTGGTTTCAGTTCATGCCCTGTTGAGGAGTTTTGTGAGATTCATCAAAACTCAGCCTCTCAACATGTTTACAAGTATCATGGAGGCAACACGTCTTAAATTAAAATAAGGTGACTTTCAACCAAGCAAACTGTCATCAAGGCCAGTCTAAGATTCATAAATGCAAAGAACCAGTCTATAGTGAAGACAGCAGATGAAGTCAGGTGCTACCACATGCCAGATCCTTGCCAACTCAGCACCCAGCAGTTGAGATACTAGATAGATGACTAATGGTGGTTCTTCACTTGGCAGGATCAGCGGCATTATGCACTATACCTATGAGTTGTATATGTCAATGCAAGTATTCAAGAACCAAAAACAGTGCTGAAAATTGGCTCCAAAACTGCTATGGCTTATCAATTTTTATTCTATTGACTATGCAAATTTTTCAGTTCTCTAAACCAAGGACAGAGTTACTTAACTGGAAGAGTCCTGAATTTTTCCTTCAGTGAAAAAAGTAAAAGATTACTCTGTTTTAGTTATGCTAGAACTCCTTTTAAAATCTCCATGTATCCAAAATATTTTTGTAAGTGCACATGAACAATGTTTTTTTATAAACCAATTGGGAACTTAAAGTATGATTACTTTTTAAAAGTCAAAAGTTTCTAAACTTTACTCTGTACCTTGTATTATATGACTTCCATGATGGTAAATTAATATCAAAACTGATTTTATTCATAAAACAAATAATTTTAAAGAATACAAGTAGTTTCCAGACTTGAAAAATTTTAGGATTTCTGATACTCATCTTTCCAATCTTTCATTCAGTAGATATATTCCCTATAAATAGAAACATTTCTGAAAAATATTGAATTGTGGTAGTAAAATTGTTTCATTTGTATGTAAAGTTTAGCCAATAATCCTCATAGTTATAAACATAAGTTAAAACTAGAAGATGTAAAGAAACTGGGTGTTAAAATTACTTAGGTCTTAGTATTAGACCACAAAAATGCAATGCAATCCTCATTTGCCACGGAAATAGGAAATAAATGGGAACATTAGTTATACTCATAAATTATATATTATACCTGGGCTCTTATACAAAGTGATGAGGGGTCACAAAGTCCTTCTTGAAGCATTTTTCTTTCCTCATCAGAAGATATAGAATGTCTAAAAAGAAGAAACTAATAGTTATTGGACCCACTATCTGCAACATAAAATAAATTTACTCTATGCATCATATAATCTTCCCAACAACCACACCCATTTTATAGATGAGGGAATTGAGTCTCAGACAGGTTAGGTAATTTTCCAGAGTTACACCAGTGACAGAGATAAAACTGAAGCCCTACTGAACCCAGCTCCAAGGTCCATTTGTTCTTTCTGTTATATTATGCTTATTTATCACCTATAGTACTTTTTGTGTTTATGCTATTCTCCACTACCTAGAATTTCTTTCTGCTTCTTCTCAGTTAATCCATCCCTACCAGTTCCTTCCAAGGTTCACAAATATACTCCAAAAAGTATACTGTGTTCTCTCAGCACTTTGTTTAAAAGCCTCTATTACAACAATTCAAATTACACTGATTCACACAATACACATTTATGAAATGTTACCAACGTTACCATCTACATCCAGCAAGGTGCTGAAGCTATCACAAAATGGTTGCATTGACATACTACAATAAGTCTTTCCTAGTCTCCATTCTATACTCCTCTATCCTCTCTCACCTTCACAATAACTTTAGAAGTAGTAGTAGTAGTAGTATTTACTAGTATGATTGTCATTATCATTATCATTATTATGAACCTCAACCAACCACCTTTTGCTCTCATGCTGCTCTCTGGAACTCCTCTCCACTTTCATTCTGCTCAAAGGTTCTCATCCACTAAACCATCTCTCTTTCCTTCCCAATCAAAAATTCTACTCTTGAATATTTCATAAAAGGTGTGAGATACTCTCGATTATTCATTTCTGCAACAAAGATCTAAGCATTTACTATATGCCGGAAACTAATGATAGATAAACGAGATAGATCTTATTTGTCTAGGAGCTTACAATCTACCACAAAATACAAACAAGTAAACCAAAATTTATAATGTAGATCCATGTCATCATGAAAGTACGTAAAAAAAAGTGATGTGAGTACAAAGAATAAAGAGTAATAATTCATCTGGAAGCCTTCATATGGAAGGTGGTGTATAAAATAAAGCTTCATTATTGAACAGAATGCAGGTGGAGAAATAGCAATAGTGACTGATTATTGAATACTTTCTATGTGTGAAGCACTCAATATACTGTATGTTTAATATATATCATATATTTTCTTCACATATGTAGACATTTCTGTTCCTGACCAGGATGGACTAACAGGGACTGGATGTACCCTTCTTGGGTTAAACAACTAAAAAAAACTGGATGAAATATATAAAAACAACAGTTTTCAGAAACTGGACATCAAGCAATGAAGAAGTAATTCCTGAGAAAGGAAAAACAAATGAGGTCATCTCTACAGTTGTCCCAGATTACTGCCTCAAGAAAGAAATTACCAACTGCAGCATACAGAGGCAAATCCTAATGGTCTCACTGAGTTAAGAAGACGAAGCTGAGAGTCTAGGGAGGCCCAGGTGGATATAGTTGGTAGGGTAAAGTAACAGAGGAGAAAGACCTGCACATACACTTCCAGAGGTCTGCAGAGAATCCCTCATGATTACTGATAAGCACACATGTGTGAGGAAACTAACCAAAGTTAGGGAAAGATATACCTAAAAGGAGCAGAGAAATCAATCCCCAGAGCTCACACAAATCCAGTAATAATTCAATTTCCCATCATCAAAGTGTAAAACTTCACAATGCCAGGGGCACTGGACAGAATACTCAGAAGAGTATTATTGCCTCAGCAGTGCAGAAACTTAGCCTTACACTATAGGCTGCACTGGTTCCAACTGACAGTTCTTGAAAGCAAGTATTGAAAGGATCAAACTGTTTCCAAGTATCTTAACTACACACCAGAAAAAACGTCCAAAAATATTTATAGAAATACTGAAAGATTCAGCACTCAACAAGGTAAAATTCACACAATTTCTGGCATCTAATAACAAATCACCAGTCATGCAAAGAAGCAGAAAAATACCGCTCATTATGAAGAGAAAAAGCAATCAATTGAAATTTGTCCAGAAATGACACAGGTGATAGAATTAGTAGACAAGGATATTAAAATAGTTATTAGTTGTATCCTATTTGTTCATGAAACTAAAATAGACTGAACATACTAAGTAGAGATATCAAATATACAATAAAGACCCAACTATAACTTCTAGAGATAAAAAATACAATGTCTGGGATTAAAAATCATAGGGGTGGAATTAAAAGCAGGTTTGACTCTGCAGGACAAAGATAAGTGAACTTGAAGGCTTATCAATGGAAACAATGCAAAATGAAACAGAATAGGGAGGGAAAAAGATGAAAAAATGTGAACAGAATCAGAGAACTGAAGAACAACTTCAAGCTGTCTAATATGTGTGTAATTGGATTCCACAAAGAATGGGAGTTAAAGAAAAAAATTCTGACATAATAATGGCTGAAAATTTTTCAGATGTGACAAAAAACTATAAACCTACAGATTCAAGAATCTCAAAAAACCCAAGCTCAGGAAACATTACGAAAACTACACTAAGGCACATAGTAACCATGTTGCTTACAACCAATGTAAAAAGAGAAAATCTTAAAAGCAGACAGAGGAGAATGACACATCATACACAGAGAAACATAATAAAAATTAAGGCAGACTTCTTTCTGAAAACAATGCAAGCCAAAAGACAATGGATCAATATTTTTAAATTACTGAACCACAAAAAGTTAATCTAAAAGTCTATACCTAGCAAAATAAAGATTTTTCAGAAATATAAAAGGTGATGGAAATATCACCATCTCACCAGCAGACATAATCTACAAGAAATATTAAAGCGGTCCTTCAAGCAGAAGGTAATTTGCCAAATGGAAATCTGAATCTACACAGAAATAAAGTACATTGAAAATGGTAAATATGTGGGTAAATATGAAAGACTATTTTTATTTTTTAAATATCTTTAAAATATTGACTATTCAAAGCAAAAATAATAAAAATTATCTTTAGATTTAACATATGTAGAAGTAATGTGTATGACAATAGCACAGAGGCTAGGAGGGAGAAACGGAAGTATGCTATTGTAAGATTCTCATCCCATGTGTGATGTGGGATAATATTACTTGAAGTAAGACTGTGATGAGTTGTATAGGGTTGCTATAACTACTAAAGCAACCACTAAAATATATTAAAACAAAAAAATTAAGAAGCCAATAAGGGATTTTAAATGAAATCATAAAAATTCTCAATAAATTAAAAGGAAAACAAGAAAAAGGGGAAACAGAATGATGAACAGGTGGTACAAACAAGAAACAAAGAGCATATCATATATTTAAACTCAACCATGTCAATAATCACATTAAACGTAGATGGTCTAAACACCCAAATTAAAAGGGAGAGATTGTCATACTGGATAAAAAAGCAAGACTCAACTGCATGCTGGCTACAAGAAATCCACTTTTAAATGAAGACACAATACTTTAAAAGTGAAAGGATGGAAAATATATACCACAGTACCACTAATAAAAAGAAACCTGCAGGGCTATCAGACAAAGTAGATTTCAAAGCAAAGAATATTACAATGGATAAAGGGATTTTTATACAATGATAAGGGTGTCAACTCAGTAGGAGGACATAATGACCCTAAACATGTATAAAGCTAATAAAGCTAATAAAGCTTCAAAATACAGGGAAGCAAAACTAATAAAATTTCAGGAAGAATTTTAATCAGAGTTCTCAAAATCTCTCTCCCTCAATTAAGGGTAGAACACGTAACCAAAAAAATCAGTAAGGATATTGAAGACATGGACAGCACTGTCAACCAACTTTACCTAGTTTACATTGATAGAACTTGCCAACCAACAAAAGAACTAGTAATTCAATAACAGAAAGATATCTTGAAAATCTGTAAATATTAGGAAATAACACTTCTAAATGACACACAGATCAAAGAAGAAATCAAAAGGGAAATTAGAAAGTATTTTGAAATGAATAAAAATGTAAACACCACATATTAAAATTTATGGAACACAGCTAAAGCAGTACTTAGAAGTAAATTTTATAGCACTAAAACCTATATTGAAAAAGGGGGTCTCAAATCAATGATCTCAGCTTTCACCTTAAGAAACTAGAAAAAGAAGGGCAACATAAACCCAAAGTATGCAGAAAAAATGAAATAATAAGACTAAAAACAGAAATCAATAAAATAGAGAAAAGGAAAGCAATATTAAATTTGATGTTGTGTTTACATTCTCATAGCATAAATGAGAGGCGACATCACTAAATATTCTACAAATATTAAAAGATATGTATTATGAACAAATCTATGCCAATAGATTAAACAATTTAGATTAAATGCACTTAAATAAACCACAAAACTTAGATGAAATAGATAACCTCAATAGCCCTACACCTATTTTTAAAAATTGTATTTGTAGTTAAAAACCTTCCCCAAAAGAAAACTCCAAGCCCAGATGGTTTCATTAGTGAAGTCTTTCAAGTATTTAAAAAGTAATAATACCTACTGTACACAAATTCTTCCAGAAAATTATATAGAAGGTAATACTTCACAACTCATTCTATCAATATAAGGCTACAGTAATCAAGTAATCAAGATAGTGGCATAAAAAAATAGACAAATAGATCAATGGAACAGAATAGAGACTCCAGAAATAAATAAATATATATATATATATATATATAAAAATAAAA